>NC_091959.1:2858029-2895529 GCF_031021105.1 Erythrolamprus reginae
TGACACAAACTTCCCCCATCTGGTTCTCTATCAAGCTAAGCTACCCTGTTTTATGGAACAATTCACTGAGTTTGGAAAACATGTCCGATTTTTATTTAAAAAAAAGCCACACATGGATTCTAAGATCCGCTACTAGGTTCACTTAATTTGCTAAACCGAAACTGAAGAAACAGTCTTATGGATTAGTGCAATCCTTTACAAACAAGGGGGTGCATTCTCTTACCAAGCATTGATTGCATTTTTAAATCCGAGATTTTATCGGAATCTTTTAGGGAAAACAGAGATTTCCCTGGTGCAATTAATCCATAATTCTTAGAGAAGATGACAACAGATAGGAGGCACTGGAAAACATTTAGTCCTGTTGTAGAAACAAGGAAAAGGAAAAGGTTGCCATCACACATATATGCTAGTCGTTCCTGACTCTAGGGGGCGCTGCTCATCTCCATTTCAAAGCCAAAGAGCCAGTGCCATCCAAAGACGTCTCCCTGGTCATGTGGGCATCATTACTAAATGCCAAAGGCACATGGTGTGCTTTTACCTTCTGTTCTGCCGGGCTCTCTGATAGGAGCCTCCCGAAAATTCGAGGGTAAAAATTTCAGACACACACACGTTTGAAAATTCAAAACAATGTTCTTTATAATGAAAATTCACTTAAACCAAGCCCTCTTTTGGTATAGCCAAGAGCCCTCGTCTCCAAACAAACTGGTAATTTGTACAAGTCCCTTATCAGTTCTGTGATACTTAGCTTGCAGCTGTGAGGCAATTCACAGTCCTTCTTTCACAAAGTGAAACACACTTTGCCCTGGTTTAGTTTCAAAGCGGGGAAAAATCAGCACACAAAAAGTCAAAGTCAGTAAAGCAGTCACGAAACACAACAATCAGATAATCCTCCACAATGGCCAAACCCACAGGCTGCTCTTTATAGCAGCCTCACTAATGACCACAGCCCCACCCAACCACAGGTGGCCTCATTTTCTTTGATAATAATCTCTCAGTTGTTGCTGCCTATGCATCGCTCTCCGCATGCGTGGCTGTATCACTAACTCTTGTTCCGAATCCAAGGAGGAGCTAGATAATTGATCTCCTTCTGAGCTGTCTGCCCCACTCTCCTCCTCCCTGTCACTCATGTCTTCTTGGTCAGAGGAGCCTTCCTCAGCAGATTCCACCGGGGGCAAAACAGGCCTGCAGCATGTGGATGTCTCCCACACATCCACAGTCCTTGGGGCAGCGGCTGGGCCAGAGCTAACCACAACAGCGCCCAAAGGCCAGACAAGGAATAAGGGATGGAAAGTGATCCAGGAGAGATTCAACCTGGAAATAAGGAGAAATTTTCTGACAGTGGGAACCATCAACCAACGGAACAGAAGTTACCTCCAGAAGTTGTGGGAGCTTCATCAATGGAGGCTTTGAGAAGACATTGGACTTCCATCTGTTGTATACACTGTAGGGTCCCCTGCGTGGCCAGAGGGATTGGACTAGATGACCTTCAAGGTCCCTTCCAACTCTGTTAGAAATGTAGAGATGTTCCTCACATGCCTTCAAGAACAAGCTGGGCACCATCTGTGGATTCTTGCAAAGATGGGTTTGGATTCAGTAGCTTTGCTATTAACTTCTAGCGTTAGGATTAGAAGCACTAATATCTGGCCCTTAGATTAAGATTCATGCAGGATGAAAAGTAAACTCTCCTTCAAGTTGGGGTCAACCCCTGCTGCCTTCTTGAACACCCCCATGCTGTTTTCTTGGCCATCGTGAAGAAGCGAGGTGCTGTTGTCTTCTGGCATAATGCTGATTGACTTCCGTGCCAGGCACCGAAACTGAAGAAAGACCTGCAGAGCTACTTCTCAGCAGTTTCCTTTATTATTCTTCACCTACAGACAGAATCTTGCCAAATTAAACAGCTACTCGCTTCATTAAGGCCATACACTGGGAGCTTCCAGGGTGGTGTTATCTTAACCATCTTTCTCCCAACCAAGCTATCTAAACTTCATTGTCTCTTGGTCTTCTGGAATATAGCCTCTCCCTCCCTCCCCTTCTCTCTCCCTCCCTCTCTCCCTTCTGGGAATCCAGACTACATTCCACCCCTCATTTTCATTAAAAAGCTCAACAAGGTATCACACATGGAGGAGAGCACAGATGTGAAAGGACTGCTTGGATGCTAGTAGAAAGGGAGATTTTGATACAGATGTGTGCATGTGGAGGAGTGCTCTTCTCGAGCCTTCCCCCCAGTTCTCAACTCATTGGATGAGAAAGGGGACAGAAGAAGTCATTATTTTCTGAGATCTTGGAAGTGGGCAGTTTCTGGGGTTAGGCTATCGAAAGATGATTTCTTATTTTATTAAAAGGGCTGAAAGGAGTCCTTAGCTTTCGTTAGCTCAGCCCTGCTGACTGGTGTTAAAAAGGAAGGCAGGAAGGAAGGAAAGAAAGAAGGAAGGGAGTGAGTGAGCGAGCGAGGGACCGAGCTAAGAAAAGAAGGAATGGAAAAAGGAAGGAATAAAGGAGAAACTATAGAAAAGAAGAGAGGGAGGAAAGGAAGGAAAGAAGGAAGAAAGGAGGAGGAAGGAAGGAAAGAAAGAAAGAAGGAAGGAAGGATGGGAGTGAGCAAGCGAGGGATCGAGCTAAGAAACGAAGGAATGGAAAAAAGAAGGAAGGAAGGAAGGAAGGAGAAACTATAGAAAAGAAGAGAGAGAGGAAAGGAAGGAAAGGAGGAAGGAGGAAGGCAGGAAGGAAAGAAAGAAAGAAGGAAGGAAGGATGGGAGCGAGCAAGTGAGTGAGTGAGCGAAGGACCAAGCTAAGAAAGGAAGGGAAAAAAGGAAGGAAGGAAGGACAAACTATAGAAAAGAAGAGAGGGAGGAAAGGAAGGAAAGAAGGATGGAAGGAGGAGGAAGGAAGGAAGGAGAGAGGGAAGAAGGAAGAAAGGAAGGATGGATGGAAGGAAGGGAGAAATGATAGAAAAGAAGGGAGGGAGGGAGGGAAGGAAGAAAGAAGGAGAAACAATAGAAAAGAAGGGAGGGAGGCAGGGAAGGAACAAAAGAAGGAAGGAGGGAGAGAAGGAAGGAGGGAGAGGGGAAGAAAAGAGAGAGGGAGGGAGGAAGAAAGGAAAGAAGGAGAAATGGTAGGAAGGAAGGGAAGGGGAGAGAGAAAGAGAAGTAACCTTTTTCTACTAGGAGAAGTTTGCAATCACATCTGTAGCTTTCTTGGCACTAAGAATGCAAATGGAGAGAGATAAATTTCATTAGAGCAGCAGCAGCAGAAAATGGGCCGAGGTGTTCTGGGGGCCGTTTCACTTAATGGCCCGTGGGCTCATCCCCTCCTTGTGATGCCTTTTGATTGAGATGGCTCGTTTTACGTTGTAAACTTTATGGCTCCTTTTTTTTTTAATATGCTTTCGTTTGTATACTGTTTACGGGATTCTAAGGTTAAAAAACCCATTAGCTCATTCCATTTGCTCCCTGACCAATAGTAACCGGCAAAGAAACAATAACAGGGGGTTGTAATTTAATAGGGGATTTGGGGAGGGGATGGGACCGACATCCATCATGCTGTAGATAATCTAGGCAAGGAGGTATCTTCTCTATACGGTTGTGCGATGCTAATTCTGTCCTAATGTCACCGCGTTGGGTGAGGTTTGGACCTCCAGATGTTGCTAAATTATAACTCCCCGCAGTCCAGTTGTCCAGCCTTATTAAGGGATGCAGGGAATTGCGGCTTAGCAACACCTGAAAGGTCACCCTTGTAAGGTTGATTGGGTTTTTAGAGAAGAGCATTTGGACACACAACCCAATTCCCTGCTCTGCAGAAGACTCGGATAGCAACTTTCATCCTTTCTCATCCCATCAAACGGAGCCAGGTGATAAATGTCTCCTGTAAAACAAAAGGTGAAAAGACCCCTTAATTAAGTGATTCTCAATTTGGGGGTTGGGACCCCTTTGGGGGTTGAATGACCATTTCACAGGGGTCACCTAGGACAACGGTCAAGCTCAGAGAGCACCAAGCACCCTACAGTCCTCCTCCTCCTGCACTTCACAAACCCCACTCCCTTCTAGCACTGATGATGTTAGCTAGTTGGGCAATGAAACGTCTGCAAGAAAACAACCAAGCTCAGAGAGCCCCAAAGACTGCACAGTCCTCCTCTTCTTCCTCCTCCTCCTCCTCCTCCTAACAATCCAGCTTAGAGATCCCACAAAAAATGGAATGGAATGGAATGCAATAAATGCAATGCAATGCAATAAATGCAACACAATAAATGCAATACATTGCAATAAACACAATGCAATGCAATAAATGCAACACAATAAATGCAATGCAACACAATAAATGCCATGCAATGCAACACAATAAATGCAATGCCATAAATGCAATGCAATGCAATGCCATAAATGCAACACAATAAATGCAATGCAATTCAATGCAATAAATGCAGTACAATACCATACCATACCATACCATACCATACCATACCATACCATACAATACAATACAATAACAGAGTCGGAAGGGACCTTGGAGGTCTTCTAGTCCAACCCCCTGCTTAGGCAGGAAACCCAACACCCCTCCAGACAAACGCTTATCTAACATCTTCTTAAAAACCTCCAGAGTTAGAAAAGTTAGAACGTTAGGAAAGAATTCCTACAGTAGGAGCTCAATGACAGTGGACCCAATGACCCAGCAAGGTGATGGATTCTACTTCACTAGGCCCATCTGGAGAGAAGCTGGACAGCCACTTCCTGTCGGAGAGCCTCTAATGTGAATCCCCGCAGTGAACAAAAGGTTAGTTCCGATAGCTTAAATGGCCCCTTCGGGCTGTCTCTGTCGAGCTTCCTCTGATGTGCACATCCTCGGCCTCTTTCTCTAAATTGCTTTGGGAACACCAACATGTTGTGGGTGAAAACCTTCTCCATGCTGGTAATTACACACATTTTAAAGCTGAGTCAGACTCCAGGAGTAGCAGCGCCCTCAGTCGCATATTTAATTATCTCTTTTGTCTTGCATGGTTGTTCAGCCACCATCTGGAAGGGGGGGGGCAGAAGGAAAAAAAAACCTCTTAGCTTACTAGAGAGTGGAAGGTTGCAATGAAAAGAAAGGGCAGAATTAATTGCCCTCCGTTAAAAGGTTGCTCCAGAGAGGTCAGGGCAATTTTTCAACTGCTTAGGAGAAGGGAGAGCCTTCTCTGTGGTGGCCCAGGCCCTCTGGAACCAACTCCCCCCCGGAGAATAGAACTGCCCCCCACCCTCCCTGTCTTTTGTAAACTACTCAAGACTCACTTATGCCGCCAGGCATGGGGGAGTTAAGATATTCCTTCCCCCTAGGCCATTACAGGTTATGCATGGTATGTTTGTGTGTATGTCTGGTTTTATAATAAGGGTTTTTAGTTGTTTTATTAATTGGATTGTTACATGTTGTTTTTTATCATTGTTGTTAGCCGCCCCGAGTCTATGGAGAGGGTCGGCATACAAATCCAATAAATAAATAAAAATAAGGGGCAGGTGAGATGTCACTAGGTCTTATCTTACCTCCTTCTTCTGGTAATGAGAAGGTCTCCTTGGCTTAACCTTTATCAGGTTTTGCATGTGGACAATTCCTAATATCTACCTGGGATAAGGTGACTAGATGTCCCGCTTTTGGTGGGACAGTCCTGATTTTTAATAATTTGTCCCCTGTCCCCCGGGGTTTAAAAAATGTCCCGATTTTCCTTTCTCTGGACTGCCCAGAGCAAACAAAGTGTTTCCTTTCTCTGGGCTCTGGGAGAAAGGAAATGCTTTATTCACTCTGGATAGCTCAGAGTGAATAAAGCGTTATCTTTCTCTGGGTGCTGGGAGATTGTTGGTGATATGCTGACTCTGTAAACTGCTTAGAGAGAGCTGTAAAAAGCACTATGAAGCAGTATATAAATCTAAATGCTATTGCTAACTCACAGAATTCTTCAGCCAGCATCTAGCTAGAATGGAGGTTTACTGAAAGAGTAGTAGATCCTTGGAATAAACTTCCAGCAGACGTGGTAGATAAATGCACAGTAACTGAATTTAAACATGCCTGGGATAAACATATATCCATCCTAAGATAAAATACAGAAAATAGTATAAGGGCAGACTAGATGGACCAGGAGGTCTTTTTCTGCCGTCAGACTTCTATGTTTCTATGTTTCTATAAGAACCTTGGTGGCGTAGTGGTTAACAACGCAGTACAGTGTTCCCTCGATTTTCGCGGGGGATGCATTTCGAGGCCGCCTGCGAAAGTCTAATTTCCGCGAAGTAGAGATGCGGAAGTAAATACACTATTTTTGGCTATGAACAGTATCACAAACCTTCCCTTAACACTTTAAACCCCTAAATTGCCATTTCCCATTCCCTTAGCAACCATTTAGATTATTACTCACCGTGTTTATTTATTAAAGTTTATTTTAAAAATATTTATTAAAGGCAGACGAAAATTTGGCGATGACATATGACGTCATCGGGCGGGAAAAACCGTGGTATAGGGAAAAACCCCACGAAGTATTTTTTAATTAATATTTTTGAAAAACCGTGGTATAGACTTTTTGCGAAGTTCGAACCCGCGAAAATCGAGGGAACACTGTACTGCAAGCTCCTTCTGCTGATCACCAGCTGCCAGCAGTTTGGCAGATCGAATCTCACCAGGCTCAAGGTTGACTCAGCCTTCCCTCCTTCCGAGGTGGGTCAAATGAGGACCCAGCTTGTTGGGGGTAAGAGGCTGACTCTTTGCAAACTGCTTAGAGAGGGCTGTAAAGCATTGTGAAGCGGTATATAAATATAAATGCTAACGCTAACCGGCAGCAACCCTCCACTGCTTCATTTCTTATTTTTGCTTTGTTGGAACGAAACATATTAAAAGGTCATTTCCTTCATCGGATGAACTGACAACAAATCAAACAAGATGTCTTATGTCTTCTATCTCCTCTTCTACTGCCACCTGCCAACCTCCATTTGAGGCTCTGAAAATGCCGATGGATAACGGATGCCTTCGCAGACCGGAATTGAGCCGTGGCTTATTTCAGAGCAATGGGTGTTGATTAAAAGCCTGGGCGAGGGAGTTGGGCTTTGCGGTTCCACTCTCCCTCCCACCTCCTCCTTCCAAGAAAGGAATAGAATAAAAATGAGGATTTATTCCCTGCAAAAATTTTTGGTCATTGTTGGGAAGATGGATGAGCTGAGAAAAAGAGGAGGCGTGAGTTGTAGCAAGACACTTTGGATTGCATTTTGTGTATTGAAAACTGCTAGGTTTTTGTTCTGTCGGGCTCTCGGGTAGACTCCTCCCCAAAATTCACAGGTACAAATTTCAGACACACACACACGTTTGAAAATTCAAAACAATGTTCTTTATAATGAAAATTCACTTAAACCAAGCCCTCTTTTGGTATAGCAAAGAGCACTCGTCTCCAACCAAACTGGTAATTTGTACAAGTCCCTTATCAGTTCTGTGATACTTAGCTTGCAGCTGTGAGGCAATTCACAGTCCTTCTTCTTTCACAAAGTGAAACACACTTTGCTCTGGTTTAGTTTCAAAGCGGGGAAAAATCAGCACACAAAAGGTCAAAGTCAGTAAAGCAGCCACGAAACACAACGATCAGATAATCCTCCACAATGGCCAAACCCACAGGCTGCTCTTTATAGCAGCCTCACTAATGACCACAGCCCCACCCAAACACAGGTGGCCTCATTTTCTTTGATAATAATCTCTCAGTTGTTGTTGCCTATGCATCGCTCTCCGCATGCGTGGCTGTATCATTAACTCTTGTTCTGAATACAAGGAGGAGCTAGATAATTGATCTCCTTCTGAGCTGTCTGCCCCACTCTCCTCCTCCCTGTCACTCATGTCTTCTTGGTCAGAGGAGCCTTCATCATCAGATTCCACCGGGGGCAAAACAGGCCTGCAGCATGTGGATGTCTCTCCCACATCCACAGTCCTTGGGGCAGGAGCTGGGCCAGAGCTAACCACAACAGGTTTTAAACCATTTTAGTTACTCAAGACTTCCCCATGCAGTACATTAAAAAAAAAACCCACAACAATACCGGATTGTGGGATTTAGTTGATTAAAAGCGTTTTTTCTAAGTGCAATTTTAAACGTGCCAACTCGAACAGCGAATCCTGCTGAGTTTGGGGAGCTGGTTCCCTTTGGATTGTCCTCAAGAGCTTTCAAAATTAAAACACAGAATAAAGCAGGATTTGAGGGTGGTCTATCTAGATACAGTGTATTGAGCCTTTAAAAAAAAAAAGAAATATTTTATTTATTTTATTACAATATAACATACAAACAACGCACAATGTATAACAATGTGCTCAGCGTTTTAGTGCCCTCCACCAGACAACGTTCACACCCCTCCACCAAAATGGAGGCATATTTTGTATATACCATTTTAACTTAAGAGCAATATATCTATTTACCTATTATATATATAGAGCGCTGGTGAGACCACATTTGGAATTCTGTGTTCAGTTCTGGAGACCTCACCTACAAAAAGATATTGACAAAATTGAACGGGTCCAAAGATGGGCTACGAGAATGGTGGAAGGTCTAGTCTGCCCTTATACTATTTCCTGTATTTTATCTTACAATGGATCTATGTTTATCCCAGGCATGTTTAAATTCATTTACTGTGGATTTACCAATCACGTCTGCTGGAAGTTTGTTCCAAGGATCTACTACTCTTTCAGTAAAATAATATTTTCTCATGTTGCCTTTGATCTTTCCCCCAACTAACTTCAGATTGTGGCCCCTTGTTCTTGTGTTCACTTTCCTATTAAAAACACTTCCCTCCTGAACCTTATTTAACCCTTTAACATATTTAAATGTTTCGATCATGTCCCCCCTTTTCCTTCTGTCCTCCAGACTAGACAGATTGAGTTCATGAAGTCTTTCCTGATACGTTTTATGCTTAAGACCTTCCACCATTCTTGTAGCCCGTCTTTGGACCCGTTCAATTTTGTCAATATCTTTTTGTAGGTAAGGTCTCCAGGAGTAACACAAGGGTGAGAGTCAAATAGTTTTACTACCAGTTCTGTGTCCATGATTCAGAATTCTGGGAGTTGAAGTCCACCCATCTTAAAATGACCGTGGTTGAGAAATACCGCCCTACTAGAGTGTCTTCTGTATAGAATAAGATAGAATAGAATAGAATAAATTCTTTATTGGCCAAGTGTGACTGGACACACAAGGAATTTGTCTTTGGTGCAGATGCTCTCAGTGTACATAAAAGAAAAAGAGACATTTGTCAAGAATCATGAGGTTCAACACTTAATGATTGTCATAGGGGTTAAATAAGCAATCAGAAAACAATCAATATTAATATAAATCTTAAGGATACAATGACTTTCATCACTTGACTCATTCTTTTGGGGAGGCCACAGAACCTGCCTTGTCAAATTGATCTGATTTTTTCCCCGTCATCAACCCGAGGGTCTTTCCTGCTCAGGCCTTATTCTGATGAAATCAGAGCCCCCTCCCAAGATGAAAATGGTGAGAGGCGGGGGAGGAATGGTGTGTGTTGGGGGACTAGCAACACACCAACCAGATACGGAAGCAGAATTTCTTCTTGGGAAACCAGAAAAGAGGCTTAATTTTATGGATTGCCTTCAGGGAAATGAATATATATATATTTTTAAAGTTCTGCTTCTTGCTTGCCTGTGACTTTCATTCTCTCCGAGGGAGGAGTGGGAGATGCGTTTTTTAAAAAGTGTTGTTGAGCTCTTTCTTTTCTTCATTATTTAGCCAATAATTTCTCACTTGTTTGGAAACGCATCCATCATGTCTGTATTTTGGTGTATAACTTTCATTTATCTTGGTGGCGCTGACATCATTTTTCTCCCAAAGAAGAGAAAATTATATTAGACTGAACCACTCATAATTTTAGCTCTCTGTTAAGGAACCTACTTTTCTTTCATCTCAGTTCTGGACCTATTGGACTGCAACATCCAACATCCGCAGTCTGCACTGGTTGCCGATCAGTTTCCGGTCACAATTCAAAGTGTTGGTTATGAGCTATAAAGCCCTTCGAGACCGCCTTCTGCCGCACGAATCCCAGCGACCGGTTAGGTCCCATAGAGTGGGTCTTCTTCAGGTCCCGTCGACTAAACAATGTCGTCTGGCGGGACCCAGGGGAAGAGCCTTCTCTGTGGTGGCTCCGACCCTCTGGAACCAGCTCCCCCCTGAGATTAGGATTGCCCCCACCCTCCTTGCCTTTCGTAAACTCCTTAAAACCCACCTCTGTCGTCAGGCACGGGGGAACTGAAACATCTCCCCCTGGCCCATGTTGTTTTGGTGTTTGATTGATTGTGTGCTTGTTTTTTTATATATATTGGGGTTGTTTTATGAATTTCTTAACTTAAAATTGTAATTGGATTGGTAGGTATTGGATGCGTCACTATGTACTGTTTTTACCATTGTTGTGAGCCGCCCCGAGTCTGCAGAGAGGGGCGGCATGTAAATCCAATAAATCTAATCTAATCTAATCTAACATCCCCAGAGGTGAAATCCAATATTTTTTTACTACTGGTTCTGTGGGCGTGGCATGGCTTGGTGGGCGTGGCAGGGGAAGGATACTGCAAAATCCCCATTCTTACCCCACTCTTGGGGGAAGGATATTACAAAATCCCCATTCCCACCCACCCCGAAGCCCACTGCCAGCAAAAAACCGGCTCCCAAGCTCCATTTTTGGCTGGGATGGCTTTCCACCATCCTCTATTGGCGAAAACGGAGCTCCATAGATCTGCCCACAGCCCTCCCAAGCTCCTTTTTTACTGGCAAAAGCACTGTGGGCTGGTCCTTTGCTGTTTCCACGGGCCAGATCTAAGCACCCTGCAGACCGGATCTGGCCCCGGGGCCCTGAGTTTGATACTCTGCTTTAAGTTAAGCATGGCTATTTTCAAATATTCCTCCACTGCAGAACACCGTTCAAATAAGAGCCAAATATGAGTGATGATTATGATTATTGTTGTTATAGCGATTATTGGTGTTATAGCGATTATTATTATTTATTAGAGTTGGAAGGGACCTTGGAGGTCATCTAGTCCAACCCCTTGCTCAGGCCTATATATCATTTCAGACAAATGGCTTTCCAATCTCCCCTTGAAAGTCCCAAGTGTTGGAGTGAATCTCTCCTTGGTCAGTTTCCACCCATTATTCCTTGTCTGGCCTTCTGGTGCTTTGCAAAATAGCATGACCCCCTCCTCTCTGTGGCAGCCCCTCAAATATCATGTCACCCCTGGTCCTTCGTTTTACTAGACTAGCCATGCCCAGTTCCTGCAACCTCTCTTTGTATGTTTTAGTTTCCAGTCCCCTAATCATCTTGGTTGCTCTCTTCTGCGCTTTCTCTAGAGTTTCAGTGGGGTTTTTTTGTAGTGTGGTGACCAAAAATGGATACAGTACTCTAGGTCAGTGTTTCCCAACCTTGGCAACATTTTTTTTTAAATATATTTTTATTAAATTTTATTACAACAAACAAACAAAAATACTTAAAGAAAAAGTGCCCAACACCAGTAAAACCCCACCACCATTTAGGGGGTTAAATTATTTGCAATAAGTTTCAATTTCTTCCTTAGCTCCGGTTTACATTTCTTTAGATACAAAAAGTGATTGGAATTTATTTTTCACATTGTTGCCATAAATTCTACTTAAGATATAATTTTTCTCCTTATTCCATCGTGCCATCAGCTTCTCCAATTTATTTTCATCAAAGTTATTTAATCTTACTTCCATAATTTCGAAGTGGATGTGGTCCACCATGTACCAGTACCAATTCTGGATTGTCCATTTATTACTATCCTTCCACCCTAATACCACTACTGCTTGAGCGCTTTCCAAAGCTGCTGTTTTGATTTCTTTAAATTCTCGTAATTCCCCATATTTAACTAGTGTTGCTAATCCTTTCGTGATTATCCAATTAATGTTTAGCATATTATTTATTTCATTCTGTACTTCCTTCCAAAATTTTTGAACTTCAACACATTCCCAGAGCATATGCATAAAAACTCCTTTTATTTGGCAACCATGCCAGCAATTTCCTTTCCCTTTCCTCTGGAAGTGTGCTAGTTTTACTGGCATGAAATACCATTTATGTAAAATTTTCCTTCTCATCTCTCTAATGCTGGCTGGGGAATTCTGGGAGTTGAAGTCCATATATCTCCAAGTTGCCACTGTTGGGAAACACTGCTCTAGGTGTGGTCGAACTAAATTGGAATTAGTACCTCCCCAGTCCTAGATTGTATCTCCCTCTTAGTGCAACTCAGGGCTGTAATGGTCTTTTTGGCTGCTGCTGCACATTGCTGGCTCAAATCTATTTGCATGATGAGCTCTGGAGTCGGAGTTCAGATCTCATTTCTTCCTCACGTACCTGAAACCTCAGCTCCGAATCTGCCAATGGAGCAAAGTAATGAATCTGCTACATGAAACCGTGGGAAAAAATTCAAGCTGAATGTTTCACCTGTTGGATTGGACCAGCAGGTCAGTTTTCAAAAAAGAGCCTGGCATGTCCTCTTCTTCACTTCTGATCTCCACAAGATGTTGGTTGGCACGTTCTTCTCTCCGGCTTTGGAAGCCCACCTCAGCTCTGCCAAATCGAATTCTGGTGTGTAGCAAAAGGACTACACACCAAGAACTGTCAATTCACAGCCGGATGTGGTTCGTTTTATTTTATTTTTATTTATTTGTTTTGTCCAATACACAATAATCCACAATGAGGGTTATAGAGGATATAATCAGGTAGAATGTATTAAAGGGGGAATAGATGAGAAAATAAAGGAGTGAAATATAACTATGAGAGAATAGCAGGAAAAGAGATAGGGATAGAAGAGAAGATGTAGGAGATATAGGAGAGACAATAGGACAGGGGACGGTAGGCACTCTGGTGCACTTATGTACACCCCTTACTGACCTCTTAGGAACTTGGTGAGGTCAACCGTGGGTAGTCTAAGGGTACAGTGTTGGGGGTTAGGGATGATACTACAGAGTCCGGTAGTGAATTCCACGCTTCGACAACTCAATTTTATTTATTTATTTATTTATTTATTTATTTATTTATTCATTCATTCATTCATTCATTCATTCATTCATTCATTCAATTTTTATGTTGCCCTTCTCCTTAGACTCAGGGCAGCTTACAACATGTTAGCAATAGCACTTTTTTAACAGAGCTAGGCTATTGCCCCCACAATCCGGGTCCTCATTTGACCCACCTCGGAAGGATGGAAGGCTGAGTCAACCTTGAGCCGGTGATGAGATTTGAACCGCTGACCCTCAGATCTACAAGTCAGCTTCAGTGGCCTGCAGTACAGCACTCTACCTGCTGCGCCACCCAGGCTCATCATACGATTACTAAAGTCGTATTTTTTACAGTCAAGTTTGGAGCGGTTAATATTAAGCTTGTATCTGTTGTGGGCTCTTGTGTTGTTGTGGCTGAAGCTGAAGTAGTCTTTGACAGGCAGGACGTTGCAAACCAAGGCCCAGGGAAGAGAACAGCTGCCTTAAGATTGCCTTATAGCTGCCTTCTTTGCAATCATTTTAAAAACCATGGGTTTTCTTTTATGACCCTTTTATAAATTAGCTGGAAATCTCACGTGAGCTCTGGGCAGCTACGTCTGGCTCTCCGGAGGGATCGCTAAGAGGGAAAGACAGGCGGATTTTGACAGATGCATTTAATAGATAGGGAGCAAGTGGATAAACAGAGGCGGCGGAGGAATTAACAGCCAAGCTTAGGGGGGCTTAAGATTTATGGGAGCTGCCTAATTCTTGGTAGGAATCAAATTATTCATGAGAAAATAAAAAGAAGATAAGGGCGGTTGACCCAAATGTCCTGCACGAAAAGACCTGGATTGTGCATTTTGTAGAGTTGTCTGAATAATTTTGAGAAGATGTTTTGGGATGTTTTGTGCCAAAATATTGGTCTGGATCAGTGCTTCTCAAATAGTGGGGCGCCCACCTCCTCCAAGTGGGATATGGAGCGATGCCAGGGGGGGATGGGACCACGGGGAATAGAATAGAATAGAATATAGAGTAGAATATAGAGTAGAGTAGGGTAGGGTAGGGTAGAGTAGACTGGACTGGATTAAAGTAGAATAGAATAGAATAGAATATAGAGTAGAGTAGAATAGAATAGACTAGAATAGAATTAGAATAGAATAATAGAATAGAATAGAATAGAATAATAGAATAGAATAACAGAATAGAATAGAATATACAGTACGGTAGAGTAGAGTAGACTGGACTGGACTAAAGTAGAATAGAATAGAATATAGAGTAGAGTAGAATAGAATAGAATTAGAATAGAGTAGAATTAGAATAGAGTAGAATATAATATAATATAATATAATATAATAAAATAAAATAATAGAATAGAATAATAGAATAGAATAATAGAATAGAATAGAATAGAACAATAGAATAATAGAATAAAATAGAATAGAATAGAATAATGGACTGGACTGGACCAGAGTATACTAAACAGTAGAGTAGAGTAGAATAGAATAGAATAGAATAGAATAGAATATAGAGTAGAATATAGAATAGAATAGGAGATGTGTGATCGGATAATGATGAGAAGACTAATAGTAAAAGTAATGCAGCCTTATTGAATAATTTGACAGTGGTGAGGCTTGCCACTGTAAGACCACTGGAGAAGGGCAGCCGATAAATTTAAGTAAACAAATAAATTTAAGTAAATAAATATTTGTTCAGCCAAGTGATGGCGTTTGGGGAAAAAACTGTTCTTATGTCTAGTTGTCTTGGTCTGCAGTGCTCTATAGTGTCCGTTTTGTGGGTAGGTGTTGAAACAATTTATATCCAGGATGTGAGGGGGTCCGTAAATATTTTCACCGCCCTTTTGCTAACCAAAGCTGAGTGCTCTCTTAAATTTGGAGAGGACCCTGCCCCATCCAGATCTCAAACCTCCCGTTCCATCATGTCAACTAAACAATGCCGTCTGGTGGGACCTAGGGGTAGAGCCTTCTCTGTGGCGGCCCCGGCTCTCTGGAATCAACTCCCCACGGAGTTTCGAACTGCCCCCACCCTCCTCGCCTTCCACAAGATGTTGAAGACCCACTTATGTCATCCGGCATGGGGGGGACTAATCCCACCCCCTTCTGACTTGTAGCATTTGAATATGGCGTGATTGTGTAACATTGATTGTTTTTAGCAAAAAATTCAGAAGAGAAGGATTTAGGGGTAGAAATTTCTGACAGTCTCAAAATGGGTGAGCAGTGTGGTCGGGCAGTAGGAAAAGCTAGTAGGATGCTTGGCTGCATAGCTAGAGGTATAACAAGCAGGAAGAGGGAGATTGTGATCCCCTTATATAGAGCGCTGGTGAGACCCCATTTGGAAGACTGTGTTCAGTTCTGGAGACCTCACCTCCAAAAAGATATTGACAAAATTGAACAGGTCCAAAGACGGGCTACAAGAATGGTGGAAGGTCTTAAGCATCAAACGTATCAGGAAATACTTCATGAACTCAATCTGTAGAGTCTGGAGGACAGAAGGGAAAGGGGGGACATGATCAAAAGATTTAAATATGTCAAAGGGTTAAATAAGGTTCAGGAGGGAAGTGTTTTTAATAGGAAAGTGAACACAAGAACAAGGGGACACAATCTGAAGTTAGTTGGGGGAAAGATCAAAAGCAACGTGAGAAAAAATTATTTCACTGAAAGAGTAGTAGATCCTTGGGACAAACTTCCAGCAGACGTGGTTGCTAAATCCACAGGAACTGAATGTAAACATGCCTGGGATAAACATAGATCCATTGTAAGATAAAATACAGGAAATAGTATAAGGGCAGACTAGATGGACCATGAGGTCTTTTTCTGCCGTCAGTCTTCTATGTTTCTATGTTTCTATGTAATAATGGGTTTTAACTTGTCTTTTCAATATGAAATTTGTATTACATTGTACTGTTACTATTGTCGTGAGCTGCCCTGAGTCGGCATACAAATCTAATAAATTATTATTTATTATTATTATTACTATCACCCCCGTTTTTGTCATCAAGGCAGCCTCCAGATCAAGAAAGCAACGAGCCGGCCTCGAGAAGGGGTTTCCCCCCACGGAGGTGAACTACTTGTTCAAGACTAGATTAATTTGCCTGGCCAACCTTGAATTTCATCAAAAGCAGGATGGTTATTCCTCCCCCCCTCTTCCCGGGGGGAAAACTTTCGCTTCTCAGCCCAGATGAAAGATCTAAGGGAACCACGGAGAAGCGAAAATTTTATTTATGTGATGAAAGGCTCTCGTGGGAAGATGGGCGGGAGGGGGGGGCGAAGGGAAGGGGGGAGTTGGATCTGCCACAGACCACTAACTTGCCGCTCAATTTTCACTCTGAGTGAAATGTCAAGGTGTATTTTGAAGGTTTTCTGTGAAGTGCGGGGATTATGAAGGCAGCCGAGGCTCCGGCGGGAAGGGCAAAACCAGATCTGATTCCGGCGGCAAAAAAGAAGGGAAAAAAGGAGGAAAAACCATGAAAAAGTTTAAAGTTTAATTGGATTTGCATGCCGCCCCTCTCCGAGGACTCGGGGCGGCTCACAACATATACAAAGAAACAGTAGTAAATCAATCCAATTAATATATATAAAAACAATAGAAACATAGAGGACTGACGGCAGAAAAAGACCTCCTGGTTCATCTAGTCTGCCCTTATACTATTTCCTGTGTTTTATCTTAGGATGGATCTATGTTTATCCCAGGCATGTTTAAATTCAGTGACTGTGGATTTACCAAACCACGTCTGCTGGAAGTTTGTTCCAAGGATCTACTACTCTTTCAGTGAAATAATATTTCCTCACGTTGCCTTTGATCTTTCCCCCAACTAACTTCAGATTGTGTCCCCTTGTTCTTGTGTTCACTTTCCTATTAAAAACACTTCCCTCCTGGACCTTATTTAACCCTTTAATATATTTAAATGTTTCGATCATGTCCCCCCTTTTCCTTCTGTCCTCCAGACTCTACAGATTGAGTTCATGAAGTCTTTCCTGATACGTTTTATGCTTAAGACCTTCCACCATTCTTGTAGCCCGTCTTTGGACCCGTTCAATTTTGTCAATATCTTTTTGTAGGTGAGGTCTCCAGAACTGAACACAGTATTATTCCAAATGTGGTCTCACCAGCACTCTATATAGCGGGATCACAATCTCCCTCTTCCTGTTTGTTATACCTCTAGCTATGCAGCCAACCATCCTACTTGCTTTTCCTATTGCCCTAACAATCCTTTAAAATTCTATTTTTTTTAAAAAAAAAATTCCATTAACATTCATTCAACAATCATACTAAAAAAACATTTGTTGGACAGTCGGAAGGCAAGGAGGGTAGGGGTAGTGCGAATCTCCAGGGGGAGCTGATTCCAGAGTGCCGGGCCCCCCACAGAGAAGGCTCTTCCCTTAGGTCCCGCCAGCTGGCATTGTTTGGCTAGACTAGAAGACCTCCAAGGTCCCTTCCAATTCTGTTACTCTATTCTATTCTATTGAACTCGAGAGCCCACGGTGCCCCCTAAGGCAAGGTCGTCGCAAGGACCCCCTCTGCGTGTTTGCGTGTGAGAGAAAAGCAATTTCACACATGTGCAAGAGAGCAAGGACCAGCCATAACACAAAATTGGTGGAGCAATTTAAGGGCCACTTATCAAGTGGCAGACCCAGGGGCTGAAATGGTCAAGAATGTTTGACTGTGATGGATGGTGGTAGCAAAGAGCCCAGCTGCAAACGTCAGCTAGGGAGAAATCTTCTCCAGACATCCAAGGTTATGGGTTTGGTGTGCAAATAACACACGCACACACGCACAAAGCTTTTGTCCAGGTAGAAAAGAATTCTACCCATTTATATTCTGTTAATCAAGGCATCCTCATGTTTTGCACAATTGTGAAGACATATAGATTAGATTAGATTAGATTAGATTAGATTAGATTAGATTTATTGGATTTATATGCTGCCCCTCTCCACAAACTCGGGGCGGTTCACAACAATGGTAAAAAACAGTACATAGTAACAAATCTAATATTTAGAAATCTAAATTACAGTTTTAGATTAAAAAGTCCAAAATAGAAACCCCAATATATAAAAAACAAGCACACAATCGAATCATACACAAAAACTACATGGGCAAGGGGGAGATGTTTCAATTCCCCCATGCCTGACGGCAGAGGTGGGTTTTAAAGAGTTTACGAAAGGCAGGGAGGGTGGGGGCAATCCTAATCTCTGGGGGGAGCTGGTTCCAGAGGGTTGGAGCCACCACAGAGAAGGCTCTTCCCCTGGGTCCAGCCAGACGACATTGTTTAGTCGACGGGACCCGGAGAAGGCCAACTCTGTGGGACCTAACCGGTCGCTGGGATTCGTGCGGCAGAAGGCGGTCCCTGAGATAGTCTGGTCCGATGCCATGAAGGGCTTTATAGGTCATAACCAACACTTTGAATTGTGACCGGAAACTGATCGGCAACCAATGCAGGCTGCGGAGTGGTGGTGTAACATGGGCATGCCTTGGGAAGCCCATGATTGCTCTCGCAGCTGCATTCTGCACGATCTGAAGTTTCCGAACACTTTTCAAAGGTAGCCCCATGTAGAGAGCGTTACAGTAGTCGAACCTCGAGGTGATGAGCGCATGAGTGACTGTGAGCAGTGACCCCTGGTCCAGATAGGGCCGCAACTGGTGCACCAGGCGAACCTGGGTATTGTTGTAAGTTTTTTTAAATTTTATTTATTTATTTATTCTTTGTCCAATATACAATACATATGAAAGAGAATAGACATTAAGTAATATATATAAAGATAGAAAGTAAAAAAGAAGAGAAGTAGATGGGAAGGAGAGAATATATATGATATATGAGATAAGGAAAGACAATTGGACAGGGGATGAAAGGCACACTAGTGCACTTATGCACGCCCCTTACTGGCCTCTTAGGAACCTGGAGAGGTCAATCATGGAGAGTCTAAGGGAGAAATATTGGGGGTTGGGGGTTGACACTATTGAGTCCGGTAATGAGTTCCACGCTTCGACAACTCGATTGTTAAAGTCATATTTTTTACAGTCAAGTTTGGAGCGGTTAATATTAAGTTTGAATCTGTTGCGTGCTCTTGTGTTGTTGCGGTTGAAGCTGAAGTAGTCGTTGACCGGAAGGACGTTGCAGCGTATGATCTTGTGAGCAATACTTAACTCGTGTTTTAGGTGCCGCAGTTCTAAGCTTTCAAGACCCAGGATAGTTAGTCTATTTTCGTAGGGTCTTCTGTTTCGAGTGGAGGAGTGAAGGGCTCTTCTGGTGAAATATCTTTGGACGTTTTCGAGAGTGTTGATGTCTGAGATGTGGTGTGGGTTCCAGACAGATGAGCTGTATTCGAGAATGGGTCTGGCAAAAGTTTTGTAGGCTCTTGTTTGTAGTGTGAGATTGCCAGAGCAGAAGCTACGTAGCACTACCTGTTTCATATCCTTGCAATTTTTTCCCACCTGCCGCGTGGTTTTTTCTTTTGTGTAAAGGACTCCATTTCACACTCATCTCTTATTTTGGCATTGGGCAAAATCTGATGTCAAGCTGTTTATTTTTGAACATCTGAGAACAGATTTTGACAATGTTCCTCTTTAACCCGTTTCCTTTCCTCCCACTTGGCTTAACAGCCTTAGGAGACAAGCTTTTATTTTTAAGGAACATTCTTCATATCCTTGCATTTTTTATGTTGCCTACATTATCCACTTGTGAGTCGCATAAAAAGAAACTATGTTTTAAGAGGATTTTCAGATTAGTGCTGTGCGGAAGAATTTCCATTGCTTATTTTAAAACCCCCGATTCTTGTTTCAAGAGAAATTATTTTTTGAAGTTGTTTTCCAACGAGGAGAGGAATTTCAGAGGAATTTGCATGGTGTGAGTGTGGTGCTCTGGCATTGTGTTGCAATCACAAGAGCCAAAGAATGAAGGTCGCTATCCTACTTCTTGCTTGGAGGATGCTTTCTCCAGCATTCTGCCACCTCCTCAACTCCCACAGCTTGGGCTGTGTCAGCAACCAGAAAATTTCATTAATATTGTTTCCTGATTGCTTATTTGACCACTATGACAATCCTTAAGTGTTGTACCTCTGTTTGGAACCCATATCGCATCTCAGACATTAACACCCTTGAAAATGTCCAAAGATACTTCACCAGAAGAGCCCTTCATTCCTCCACTCGAAACAGAATATCCTACGATACTAGACTTTCAATCCTAGAAAGTTTAGAACTAAGACGCCTTAAACAAGATCTAAGTATTGCCCACAAGATCATATGCTGCAACGTCCTGCCTGTCAGTGACTACTTCAGCTTCAACCACAACAACACAAGAGCACACAACAGATTGAAACTTAATATTAACCGCTCCAAACTTGACTGTAAAAAATATGACTTCAGTAACTGAGTTGTCGAAGCGTGGAACTCATTACCGGACTCCATAGTGTCATCCCCAAACCCCCAACACTTTACCCTTAGATTATCTACGGTTGACCACTCCAGATTCCTAAGAGGCCAGTAAGGGGCGAGTACAAGTGCACTAAAGTGCCTTCCGTCCCCTGTCCTATTGCTCTCCTATATCTCCTATACCTTTCTTCTATTCCTCTATCTCTTCTTCTATTCTTTCATTGATATGTTCTATTATTTTATCTTCTTTTCAATTATTTCTTAGATATATTTTACTATGAGTATCTCCTCTATAACCTTCATCATGTATTTTATTATGTGTATATAGATATATACCCACTAAAACCCTCATTGTGTATTGGACTAAATAAATAAATGAATGAATGAATGAATGAATGAATAAATAAATAAATAAATAAATAAATAAATAAGAGCCATGCTGAATCAGACCAAAGCCCATCGAGTCCAGCATTCTGTGTCACACAGTGGCCCACCAATTGTCCATGGGGATCTTGAGCAGAAATGGAAGCCAAGACCCTCCCTTTCCCCTGACCCTCAACAAATGGTTCTTGACCTCATAATTCCTGACAAATGTATCTTTTCTTTAATGTACACTGTGAGTTTTCAGCACCAATGACAAATTCTTTGAGTGTGCAATCACACTTGTATTGTATTTGTATTTATTAGATTTGTATGCCGCCCCTCTCCGAAGACTCGGGGCGGCTAACAATAATCAAAAAGACAATGTAAAGAAATCTAATATTAAAAATAATCTAAAAACCCCAATTTAAAGAACCAATCATACATACAAGCATACCATGTATAAATTCTATAAGCCTAGGGGGAAGGGAAAAATAAAGCTGGCCAATAAATAATTCTATTCTATTCTATTCTATTCTACTCTATGCTATTCTATTCTAATCTTATCTACTCTACTCTACTCTATTCTATTCTACTCTAATCTTATCTACGCTACTCTACTCTACTCTATTCTATTCTATTCTACTCTAATCTTATCTACTCTATTCTATTCTACTCTATTCTACTCTAATCTTATCTACTCTACTCTACTCTACTCTACTCTACTCTACTCTATTCTATTCTATTCTATTCTATTCTATTCTATTCTATTCTAGTGTTGAACATATTTTAAGGACTGACCTAACCAAGCTCTCCTAAGGAAGGTGAAAGTGGGGTAATCCATCCTAAGGATGATTTAACAGATTAACAGAATTGGAAGGGACTTTGCAGGTCATCTAGTCCAACCCCCTGCCCACGCAGGAGACCCTACATCTGCTTCTACCTAGGATCGAACTCACCACCTGCTAATCGTGGAGGCAAGAGCACCCACCTCTAGGCCACTGCAGAGGAACCATCTGGTCTTTCCCTGAAAGATTTCCCTACCTAATCAACATCCAGAAGATCGTTTGATAAAACCAGGAAGAAAGAACTCCTTGTAAATAGCAGAAGATCCTTTTATTCAGGTCTTTTTATAGAGCTTTAATTCAAGCAAAATATTGTTTTATTTGCCGGGTCTCAGCTCCAATGTGCCTGACAATCTGTATCCCTTAAGCTGCTATCTTGAGAGCAAGAACTGTTTCCTTTAATATATGTTGGATGCTATTTTAGGCAACCCCAAAGCAAAGAATTGCAAGATATTATAATAGCAGCTAACAAGGGCACATTTCAGCAACCTGCGAAGTCGCTGGCATTTCTCATTCCCCGAGATAAAGTTAACCAGGCCTGGATTGAATGTTCTTCCGAGGTAGTTTGGGACTGAAATATGTCCTCACTGTTCCTTAATCTTCAACTATGAAAAGTTTAGTTGCTCCTGCTGGTTCACAACCACTAGAGGCCTTGATATTATGGTTTATTTCTCTTTCATTCTCCTTCCTAGAGGGAACCTAATCAATGGGAGAAGATGGGACATGTGAAGTCATTATTATTATTATTATTATTATTATTATTATTATTATTATTTATTAGATTTGTATGCCGCCCCTCTCCGCAGACTCGGGGCGGCTCACAACAGTGATAAAAACAATATATAATGACAAATCTAATAATTAGAATCTAAAATAACAATAGTACATTTTAAAAAGTCTAAAAAGCAAGGAACCCCAATATAAAAAACATACATACAGTCATATAATGCACAAAAACTACATAGGCAGGGGGAGATGTCTCAGTTCCCCCACGCTTGACGACAGAGGTGGGTTTTAAGGAGTTTACGAAAGGCAAGGAGGGTGATGATCAGATAATCACTATAGATGATCAGATAGTCATTGTGAATGATCAATAACCATCATTGGGTGATTAGTCATTGTGGATGATCAGATAACCATTCTGTTCTGTCCCAGCTCCGAGCCCCCAGAAATCAGATGCACACCACCAGATTAACTAATAAAGGGTTTTTCTATGTACAAAAGTGCTTGGGGATCTTGCGCAGAAAGAGAAGGCAAGACCCTCAATTTTCCTTGACCCCCAACAAATGGTACTCAAGGGACTCCTGCCTGCCTCAACCAACATAGAGGCGGCACTTGGACATCCGTTTCAATAACCACCGATACACTTGGCATCCATGAATCTGTCTAATCCTGCCTTGAAGCTATCCAGGCTGACAGCTGCCACGACCTCTTCTGGAAGTAAATTCCATAATTCAATTCAATTTTCAATTCAATTTATTAGATTTGTATGCCGCCCCTCTCCGAAGACTCAGGGCGGCTCACAACAACAATAAAAACAGTATAACAATGGAACAAATATACATACCAAACATAAAATATAAGAAAGCCTGGGGGAGATGTCTTAATTCCCCCATGTCTGGCTATATAGGTGGGTCTTGAGTAATTTGCGAAAGACAAGGAGGGTGGGGGCCCTTCTAATCTCCGGGGGGAGTTGATTTCAGAGGGCCGGTGCCGCCACAGAGAAGGCTCCTCCCCTTGGGCCTGTCAAGCGACATTGTTTGGTCGACGGGACCAGGAGAAGGCCAACTCTGTGAGACCTTATCGGCAGCTGGGATTTGTGCGGTAGAAGGCGGTTCCGGAGGTATTCTGATCCAATGCCATGAAGGGCTTTAAAGGTCATTACCAACACTTTGAATTGTGACCGGAAACCGATCGGCAGCCAGTGCAGGCCACGGAGTGTTATAGAAACGTGGGTGAATCTAGGAAGCCCCACGATAGCTCTTGTGGCCACATTCTGCACGATCTGAAGTTTCCGAACACTTTTCAAACTGGTGCACCAGGCGAACCTGGGTCATAAACCAAGGACCCTCTGGGTGAAGAAATATTTCCCTTGATTTGTCCTCACTTTCTTACCCATGAGCTTTAGGGAGTGCCCCCTCGTCCTAGTATTGTGTGATAGAGAAAATAATTTTTCTCTATCCACCTTTTCTATCCCATGCAGGATTTTACACACTTCGATCAAGTCACCCCTGATTTAGTTTGGATGCTACCTGGAACCTTAACAGAGATAATGCTTGCACTTAACTGTCATGTTTTGGATATTGGAGTCACGTCATCAGTAACAAAACAGGGGTTCCACCAACGTATACCCAGAAACTGTTGGAAAAAAAGGTCTAGGAGGAGACCACCTGAAAAACCAGCAATTTATTCCACCTCAAGCCGAAAAGAAAATCCAGCTAGCAACCAGGTTATTTGGGTCAGAAACCAATCTGAAAATGCAGGTCAAATGCCACTAAAGAGAAGCAAGAAGCAGAAATCTCCAGATTGGTGTTAACTAAATTGAAGCCGCCTGTCGCTCCCTTGGAATCACATGTCAGAAGCCGCACGAGGGGGAAGGAAAACGAAAAGGGAAGGAACAGAAGCAGGTTGTCACTTTGATTTAATTTCTCGGAAATACACCATCCTGTGATTAAAGATTAAATTTGCCTCTGAAAATGGGAGGTTATTTACAAGGAGAATATTACAGGTAGCCGACAGCTTACGGCCAGAATTGAATCCAATGTTTCTGTCGATAAGTAAGACTCAAACTCAACTCGGATAAGACGGAGTGGCTGTGGGTTTTGCCTCCCAAGGACAATTCCATCTGTCCATCCATTACCCTGGGGGGAGAATCATTGACCCCCTCAGAGAGAGTTTGCAACTTGGGCGTCCTCCTCGATCCACAGCTCACATTAGAGAAACATCTTTCAGCTGTGGTGAGGGGGCGTTTGCCCAGGTTCGCCTGGTGCACCAGTTGCGACCCTATCTGGACCGGGAGTCACTGCTCACGGTCACTCATGCCCTCATCACCTCGAGGCTCGACTACTATAATGCTCTCTACATGGGGCTACCTTTGAAAAGTGTTCAGAAACTTCAGATCGTGCAGAATGCAGCTGCGAGAGCTATCATGGGCTTTCCTAAATATACCCATGTTACACCAACACTCCACAGTCTGCATTGGTTGCCCATCAGTTTCCAGTCACAATTCAAAGTGTTGGTTATGACCTATAAAGCCCTTCATGGCACCGGACCAGAATATCTCCGGGACCGCCTCCTGCCGCATGAATCCCAGCGACCGATTAGGTCCCACAGAGTTGGCCTTCTCCGGGTCCCGTCAACTAAACAATGTCATTTGGCGGGACCCAGGGGAAGAGCCTTCTCTGTGGCGGCCCTGACTCTTTGGAACCAACTCCCCCCAGATATCAGAGTTGCCCCCACCCTCCTTGCCTTTCGTAAGCTCCTTAAAACCCACCTCTGTCGTCAGGCATGGTTACTAAATGAACTGCTGTAAGTCAGAGACGATATTTCTATATTTCTCCAAAATGCCTGTTGTTGTTTCTTTAAATTATTATTATTTGCAATCTCAGGTGGGGTGAGAGAGAAAAAAAAAGGGTTGAAGCACAGGAAATGAAAATAAAAAACAGCGCTCCGGTTTTAATGAAGCATTGCCAATGGAGCGGCTTTCACTCGTACAGATGTAACACACTTTCAAATGACATGTAACCAGGGTTTAATGCGATGCTCTCGTTTCTTCCTCCTCCTTCCCTCTTTCCTTCCCTCCCTCCTGCAGCACACATGGGGCTAGATTAAAAGGCCGGGCTTTGTGTTTGTTTACTTGTGCAGAAATGAATTTTTCTCCCACAACATTGTTCTTGCCTCGCTTAAGGAACATTTCATTTGCAAAGCAATTACTGGAGCGCTGGGGTGAGGAAGCAGATTTGCTAGCAGAGCTACAAGGAGTCGGGTTTTGCACTGAAGTCATGTGAAAACTGAACAGATTCCCAGCTGAGGTGGAAACAACATCTGGCCCTAGGAAAGGAGACTTTGGATCAACAATCTTTCCACAAACGCGACAACTTTTAAGTTGTGAAGGGGGATTCGATGCCCAGAATTCCCCAGCCAGGATGACTTGTGTTTAACAGATCAAAAAATTTGGAAGGGACCTTGGAGGTCTTCTAGTCCAGTGTTTTTCAACCAGTGTGCCATGGCACACTAGTGTGCCGCGAGACATGGTCAGGTGTGCCGCGAAGCTCAGCAAGAGAGAGAAAGAGAGAGAGAGAGAGAAAGAAAGCAAGACACAGAGAGAAAGAAAGCAAGAGAGAAAGAGAGAGAGAAAGCAAGAGAGAGAAAGAGAGAGAGAGAGAGAAAGAAAGCAAGACACAGAGAGAAAGCAAGCAAGAGAGAAATAGAGAGAAAGAAAGCAAGAGAGAGAAAGAGAGGCAGTGAAGGAGGGAGAGATAGAAAGAGAGCAAAAAAGAGAGGAAGGAAAGAAGAGAGAAAGAAAGAGGGATGGACAGAGAGGGGAAGGAAGGAAGAGAGAGAAAGAGGGAGAGAAATAGAGCGAAAGGGAGGAAGAGAGATATATAATTTTTTTGTCCAAACTTTTTGTAGCCCCCCCACTCCCCCCTGCTCAATGTGCCCCATAATTTTGTATATGTAAAAAATGTGCCGCAGCTCAAAAAAGGTTGAAAATCACTGTTCTAGTCCAACCCACTGCTCAAGCAAGAGACCCTTTTAATGCAGAATAATAGAATAACAGAGATGGAAAGGACTTTGGAGATCTTCTAGTCCTGTGATGGCGAACCTGTGGAGTGGTCCCTCTACTTACGAACTTACTTCATTTTGTGACCAGGTTCTTAAGTAGAAAGGTTTGTAAGAAGAAGCAATTTTTCCCATAGGAATCAATGTAAAAGCAAATCTTGCGTGTGATTGGGGAAACCACAGGGAGGGTGGAGGCCCTGTTTCCTCCCAGGAGATTCCAAGAGAGGCCCCACGGAGGCTTCTCCCTGCCTTTTCGGACCTGTTTCCTCCCAGGAGATTGCTAGAGAGGCCCCACAGAGGCTTCTCCCTGCCTTTTCCGGTTACAGTTTCGGAGGCTTGGGTTTGTAAGTGGAAAATGGTTCTTAAGAAGAGGCAAAAAAATCTTGAACACCTGGTTCTTATCTAGAAAAGTCCGTACGTAGAGGCATTCTTAGGTAGAGGTACCACTGTACTATATTTTGGATGTTCCGTAAAAGTAAATAGATAGGACAATTATATCTCTTTGAGGCGACAAGAGGCCAGGCACCGTAACCCTAACCCAAACCCTTGACATGAGTGACATCAAGTTGGCCACCTTTAAGCCAGTCACATGACCTTTAAGCCACCCCCGGTCACATGATCGTCAAGCTACTCTCACCTGGGCACATTGCTGGCAAGCCACACCCACAAATTAAGCCACGACCACAGTGTGGTAGTAAAACAATTTGCAGCCCTTCACTGCTCCTGCAGCTGATTTGTCAAGTCAAATCCAACTCCCTTAACAATTGCCTTGCTGAGCAATTGTGGTCCCGATAATAATAATAATAATAATAATAATAATAATAATAATAATAATAATAATTATTATTATTATTATTATTATTATTATTATTATTATTATTATTATTATTATTATTATTATTATTGTTGTTGTTGTTGTTATTGTTATTATTATTGTTATTATTAATTGGATTTGTATGCCGCCCCTCTCCGCAGACTCGGGGCGGCTAACAACAATAATAAACACAACATGTACAATCCAATAATAAAAAACAACTAAAAACCCCTATTATAAAACCAAACATACACACAGACATACCATGCATAACTTGTAATGGCCTAGGGGGAAGAGCTATCTCAACTCCCCCATGCCTGGCGGTATAAATGAGTCTTGAGTAGTTTACGAAAGACAGGGAGGGTGGGGGCAGTTCTAATCTCCAGGGGGAGTTGTTTCCAGAGGGCCAGGGCCGCCACAGAGAAGGCTCTTCCCCTGGGGCCCGCCAAACGACATTGTTTAGTCGACAGGACCCGGAGAAGGCCAACTCTGTGGGACCTTATCGGTTGCTGGGATTCGTGCAGTAGCAGGTGGTTCCGGAGGTACTCTGGTCCAATGCCATGTAGGGCTTTAAAGGTCATGACCAACACTTTGAATTGTGACCGGGAACTGATCGGCAGCCAATGCAAGCCACGGAGTGTTGAAGAAACGTGGGCGAATCTTGGAAGCCCCACGATGGCTCTCGCGGCTGCGTTCTGCATGATCTGAAGTTTCCGAACACTTTTCAGAGGTCGCCCCATGTAGAGGTAAATCAGAGACTATCTGTGTTTTGATCATCTGACCCCTGGCGAGCAGCTGACACTTTCCAATCTACATCCTGGATGAAACAGGGGGAACAAAATTTGCACTGCAGACTTGTGGCATTTGTATAAGATATGCCTCATTTTCCAAGCTGACATTTCAGCAGTTGGACTCCAGAGAAGACCTCCGGAGCAGGCCTGCACCGCCAAAATGTCACGGATTAACAAGTGGCTTTTATTTTTCCTGAAATTCTGGTGCATTTCTCCCATGTAGATATTCTCAGATTGCTTCCAGCCACCATCCTCCATGAGAAGTGATTTCCTTCCCACTGACCAACCCTGGCTGAATAACTCATTTACCAACACAACAAAGGGAAATCCTGCTCGACGCCTGTTCTGCCTGACTGGGCTCAGGCAATGCGTAACAGTCCAAGGAAAAGAAATCAAACACACACGTGCTCTGCTAATCAGCAAACTTGTATTAGGTAAACAAAAAAAGGGTTACTCAAAAACAGTTCTTAGTGTCCGAAAACAATGAGAGTGCAAGGCTTACTTCAGCCCCATACAAAAACACAGGAAAAAACAAGCAAAGACAACCTGGAATGAGCAAAGACGTTTCAGGAGTCCTTTTGAATCTTTGGAGCAAACAGCAAGTCCCAGAGTTTTCACCTCCCACTTGTCAGAAAAAGCTGGGTTTAAAACTCCAACGGCACGGAACAGAAACTTCAGAGCAAGAACCACAAAATAACACAGATAAACAGCCACAGTTTGCCTTGGCCTTTGTTCCCTTTTATCCCTTTAGCCCTCATTAAGGAAACCACACCCAGCCCTCAGTATAAGAACCGCACCCAGCCCAGGTGCTCCTATAATGACTTGTAATACTCCTTAAAGCAATCCTTTCTTTGCATAGCTCTTCGGCTACGCAGATCAATATATTGATCTGCAGAAGAACCCAGGGATGAAAGATTGTCTGAGGGACTGCATGCCAAATCCCCTGGGCTGTCTTCTGAATCCTGCGTCCCAGTGGCCTGGTCCTCCTGGCTGTCTGCCACGTCTTCCTGGCTGTCTGCCACATCTTCCTGGCTGTCAGCCAGGCTTTCGCATTCACTTTGTGCCGTGTCTCTCCCATCTGTGGGAGCAACGGCTGGCCCAGGCCCAAACACAACAACGCCTAAATAACCGTGGACAAAGCAAGTTGCCGACCAACAAACCGACATCACCTGGCTAGGTTTACCTTAAAGCCAGCACAGATGAGCAACTTTCATCATGAAGTGTCTTCTACTAACAGTATACATATTTTAGATGCAGAGGAAGAAAGAAATAGCTCAAAAAATTTCCGGTTATAACTTTTCTTTGCCTGGGATAGATATTTCCTTTTTAAAAAATGTTTTATTTATTCATTTATTCATGTTTAAAACATCACAACAATTTAACACAGATCTATACCCAATCTCTTACATTATGACTACTTTACAATATACATTTACATAATTCCCTTTTTTTGGGGTACGTCCCTTCACATCGTATCACATAGTTTTGTTTTTATTTTCCATCCCATTATACCATTTATTCCAAGTTTCATAATATTCCGAGTGGTTTAATCCCTTAATCTCCATTGCCAGACTGTCCATTGCTGCACACCTATAAATTTTATCTGTTATTACGTTTTCTGGTAGTATTATATTATTTTTCCAGTATTGTGTATAACCTATCCTTGCAGCCGTTGTTATATGAGTTATTAGATATTGAATTTTTTTTTGGGGGGGGGGGGTATTGCTTCTTCCTGATTCCAAGTAATAAACCTTTTTATGCATTGTTTTCCAGAAACTCTTCACTTTGGAACACCTCCACCATAGATGAAAGTAGGTGCCTAATTCTTTTTTGAATTTCCAGCATGCCCAGATGGACCCAGTTCATCCGGCTCGACGTCTGTTATCAAAGGACCTGACCGCAATCCAACCACAACACAGACAAACTGAGGAGTCGCTAACAAGAGCCAGTGAGATCTGAGTCACACCGTCAAGTGATCCTACACTGCCATCTATGTGCCCCATCTAATCACTTGGTCACTTGGCTTTCCCCCCCTTTTCCTCCACAGTCTTTTAGGATTATTTATTCATTCATTCATTCATTCATTCATTTATTCATTCATCCATCCATCCATCCATCCATCCATCCATTTATTTATTTATTTATTTATTTATTTATTTATTTATTTATTTATTTTGTCCAATACACAATGAGGGTTTTAGTGGGTATATATATATACACACATAGTAAAATACATGATGAAGGTTATAGAGGAGATACTCATAGTAAAATATATCTAAGAAATACTAGAAAAGAAGATATAGTAATAGAACATATCAATGAAAGAATAGAAGAAAAGATATAGGAATAGAAGAAAGGTATAGTAGATATAGGAGAGCAATAGGACAAGGGACGGAAGGCACTCTAGTGCACTTGTACTCGCCCCTTACTGACCTCTTAGGAATCTGGATAGGTCAACTGTAGATAATCTAAGGGTAAAGTGTTGGGGGTTAGGGGTTGACACTACTGAGTCAGGTAATGAGTTCCACGCTTCAACAACTCGGTTACTGAAGTCATATTTTTTACAGTCAAGTTTGGAGCGGTTAATATTAAGTTTAAATCTGTTGTGTGCTCTTGTGTTGTTGTGGTTGAAGCTGAAGTAGTCACCAACAGGCAGGACGTTGCAGCATATGACCTTGTGGGCAATACTTAGATCTTGTTTAAGGCGTCTTAGTTCTAAGCTTTCTAGGCCCAGGATCTAGGCCCTTTCTCCTTTGTAATGGTCCCACCGCCGTCCTAGCAGCACCACATCAAGGAGACACTGTTCTTCTCACCGTTGCCTCTGCCAAGCCTGCTGTGAGCCCTCTGCACCTCCTGAAATGAAAGTAGCAGCCCATGAGTTAATTAAACGACATCTTTTGCTTGTAAGAGGAGATCGAAGGCCTTATGCATGAGAACACAGCAAAGGCCGGCACCAGGAGAAAAAGTATTTATCTCATTAACATGCATCCGAGGTATGTCCTCATTCCATTTTAATGTCCTGTGCGCAAAGAGCAACAAAGGGATAGGAGCCAAATTGGCAGAGATGCTCAAACCTGGGCCCGTTGGGTTTGCAGTGGCAGACGGACGATGATTCCGGCTAATGTTAGCACACAATGCCTCCTTCTTTCTTCCTCCCTCTGTCTCTTTCTCCCCTTCCCAGTTCTGCCAAATGAGAAGCGTTCCAGCTTTGGCCAGAAGTCTGCACTGATGACCCACAGAGGGCTCCTGAAATGAGGATGAAGCCCAACGTGGTTTTTTTGACTCGTAAATCGTTCGCGCCTGAAACTCAAGCCGCCAGATGTGCCGGGTCTGTTGTGACCAGGTTCTTCTCTCAAGGACTGTGGATACATCAAGGGGAATCTGCCGGGCTCGGCCTGGAAAGAGGGATTTAAACAAGGAGAGCGTGAGCCCAGAGCCAAATATGCACCTGTGACTGCTTTCACACAGTTTAATCTACTTCTGGAACAAAGCCATCTTCGGCATTGGCCCAGTTCCAGGTGTGAAATCCAGCCGTTTTTGACAGGTTCTGGAGAACCGGTAGCAGAAATTTTGAGTAGTTCGGAGAACTAGCAAATACCATTTCTGGCTGGCCCAATGGAATGGAATGGAATAGAAGTCTAAGTGCTATTGCTACCTACCTACCTACCTTCCTTCCTTCCTTCCTTCTTTCCCTCCCAGTGGTTAGAATGCAGCATTGCAGGCTGCCTCTGCCCACTGACAGCAGTTCAACTCTCATTAGGCTCATGGTTGACTCAGCCTTCCATCCTTCTGAGATGGGTCAAATGAGGACCAAGATTGTTGGGGGCAAGATGCTGATTCTGAAAATCACTTAGAGAGAGTTGTAAAAACACTGGGAAGCAGTGTATAAGTCTAAATGATATTTGTATTAACGAAGTCTCTCTCCATTCCAATTCTTAATAGAATAGAATAGAATGGAGTGGAATGGAATAAATAGAATAGAATGGAATGGAATGGAATAAATAGAATAGAATGGAATGGAATGGAATGGAATAAATAGAATATAATAGAATGGAATAGAATGGAATGGAATAAATAGAATAGAATGGAATGGAATGGAATGGAATAAATAGAATAGAATGGAATGGAATGGAATGGAATAAATAGAATAGAATGGAATGGAATAAATAGAATAGAATAGAATATTTTTTACAGTCAAGTTTGGAGCGGTTAATATTAAGTTTAAATCTGATGTGTACTCTTGTTTTGTTGTAGTTAAAGCTGAAGTAGTCGCTGACAGGCAGGACGTTTCAGCATATGATCTTGTGAGTTATGGGTGTTATGGGTGTTGGCACTCACCCATGTCCGATAGCGTGCACCCATGTTCTTTCGGCACCCAAGGCAAAAAAAGGTTCACCATCACTGCCCTAGACCATTCTCCAGAGTATGTAACTTTAGCCTGTTCCTCAGAACGTCTTGTAACCTTCCGTGCTAGTGGGAATGCGAGACATGAATCTCTGCATCCTTCCTCACCCTCTGCAGTTGAGTTACAAAACTACCCCTTCTGGCAACTTGACTTAATTCGGGAGAGTCCGCATTGCTCGCGGGGTGTATTTTTCTCCTGCTGATTGCAATCAGAGCTCCATCAGCTTCTCACGTGCCTTTCCGTTCTTTGGTAGGTGCCCAAGCAGCGAACCAGACCTGCAATCAGAAAGCGAGGAAGAATGAAGCACGAGCCGAAATGAGATCCAGCGATCAAGGAAGGCCACAACACAAGAGCACACAGCAGATTTAAACTTAATATTAACCGCTCCAAACTTGACTGTAAAAAATATGACTTCAGTAACCGAGTTGTCGAAGCGTGGAACTCATTACCGGACTCCATAGTGTCATCCCCAAGACCCCCAACAATTTACCCTTAGATTATCTACGGTTGACCTCTCCAGATTCCTAAGAGGTCAGTAAGGGGCGAGTACAAGTGCCCTAGAGTGCCTTCCGTCCCCTGTCCTATTGCTCTCCTATATCTCCTATTCCTTTCTTCTATTCCTATATCTCTTCTTCTATTCTTTCATTGATGTGTTCTATTACTATACCTTCTTTTCTATTCTTTCTTAGATATATTTTACTATGAGTATCTCCTCTATATCCTTCATCATGTATTTTACTATGTGTATACCAACCTTAATGCCCAGGGACCATAACAGTTTATGCTTTTTTAATGTCTCACACCTGACTGTGTCCTCAGGAACATACGACGTACTCTTCCAGGTCAATTCAACAGCATTTCTCTAATGATCCTAGAAAGGATTCTCAGCAATTAACGGTTAACCAGTCGGAGCATGGAATCCCTAAAGAGACTCAGCTAATTTTGCATTGCCATGGTGGCACCAGGATGCTATTAACCTGAGGACACGATGAAGAGACTGTGTTTACTTAACCCTTAGAAGCAGTGAAGGGCTACCAAAATTTTTAATTGCCACACTGTGGGGTGGCTTATGGTAGGAATCCCTGCATTTTCTTTCAACATCTTTTAGTGCAAATTGGGTGCTCTGGGGTGGAGCTCCATTTTCGCTACCCCACTGTCTGGGCATCTGAAGAAGAAGAAGAAAACATCTGAAGAAGAAGAAGAAGAAGAAGAAGAAGAAGAAGAAGAAGAAGAAGAAGAAGAAGAAGAAGAAGAAGAATCAAAAGAATATGATAATGGTGATGATGTGGAAGAAGAAGAGGAAGAGGAAGAAGAAGAAGAAGTAATGTAAGTCTCCTTGAAACCCCAGGAAGAAAGGTAAGATAATAATAATAATTAATAATAATAATAATAATAATAATAATAATAATAATAATAACAACAATAATAATAATTTATTAGATTTGTATGCCATCCCTCTCTGAAGCCTCGGGGCGGCTCACAACACAATACATAATGTACAAATCCAATATTAAAAAACAGATTAAAACCCTTATCATAAAAATTAATCACAAAACCCAAGCAAACCATATATACATCATAGTACCTACGGAGAATATCAACTTCCCCAAGCCTGGCAACATAGGTGGGGTTTTAGGAGTTTGCGAAAGGCAAGGAGGTTGGGGGCAGTCCTGATCTCTGGGGGGAGTTGTTCCAGAGGGTCGAGGCCGTCACAGAGAAGGCTCTTCCCCTTGGTCCCGTCGGACGGCATTGTTTCGTCGATGGGACTGGGAGAAGGCTGACTCTGTGGGACCTAACTGGTCGCTGGAATTCGTGTGGCAGAAGACGGTCCCAAAGGTATTCTGGTCCAGTGCCATGAAGGGCTTTATAGGTCATAACCAACACTTTGAATTGTGACCGGAAACTGATCGGCAACCAATGCAGACTGCGGAGTGTTGGAGTAACATGGGCATACCTTGGGAAGCCCATGATTGCCCTCACAGCTGCATTCTGCACGACCTGAAGTTTCCGAACACTTTTCAAAGGTAGCTCCATGTAGAGAGCGTTACAGTTGTCGAACCTCGAGGTGATGAGGGCATGAGTGACTGTGAGCAGTGAGTCCCGGTCCAAATAGGGCCGCAACTGGTGCACCAGGCAAACCTGGGCAAACGCCCCCCTCACCACAGCCGAAAGATGGTGCTCTCTTGTAAATGATTTGGGGAAAAAGTCCACATAGATCCGAAGTCTCCAAAACGGAGGAAGTATAAGTATGAATCCAGAAGCTTCTTTAATAATGCCTGAACTTAAGAAGCCTTGTATTCATCGTTCCTCGCAACAGTTCAGGATAAACCCAGGAGTGGAAACGTGAAGACAGAGCTCTAGGGACCATTAGCTCAGGAGCCTGGGGGGAAATCAGGTGAAACAATAGCATCTTTACCTGAAAGGTAAAGGTAAGGACCTCTGGCGCAGAAGGAAACATAACATCTGGAGCCAACATAGCTACCATAAACAGGGGACAGGAAAGAACACGGTTATGGTGAGGCCCTGCTGAGTCGGAGAACTAATTTGAGGTGCATTGAAGAAGGCTCGGTGGAGACTCCCACCTGAGGAAGGGGGCTTCTTTTCAGCTTTTTAATTTGGTAGAGTGATTGAAGGCATCTGATAAATGGATGTAGAATAGAATAGAAAACAGTGGAGCGGAGTGGAGTGGAGTAGAGTAGAACAGAACAGAACAGAACAGAACAGAATAGAATTATTTATTGCCAAATTGATTGGACACACAAGGAATTTGTCTTGGTGCAGATGCTCTCAGTGTACACATAAAAGAAAATATATAGTGGTCAAGAATCATGAAGTACAACACTTAATGATTTTCATAGGGGTCAAATAAGCAATGAGGAAACAATCAATATTAATAAAAATCTTAAGGATACAAGCAACAAGTTACCATTAACAACGTCCTACCGGTCAATGACTACTTCAGCTTCAACCGCAACAACACAAGAGCACGCAACAGATTCAAACTTAATACGAACCGCTCCAAACTTGACTGTAAAAAATATGATTTCAACAATCGAGTTATGGAAGTGTGGAACTCATTACCGGACTCAATTGTGTCAACCCCTAACCCCCAACATTTCTCCCTTAGACTCTCCACGATTGACCTCTCCAGGTTCCTAAGAGGTCAGTAAGGGGCGTACATGAGTGCACTAGTGTGCCTTTCGTCCCCTATCCAATTGTCTTTCCTTTCTTTCACCTATCTTATATATTCTCTTCCTTTCATATATCCTCTCCTCTAAGTTCACTTTCACCCTCTTTTATATTACCACATGTCTATTTTTCTTCCTATGTATTTGTGTATTGGACAAATGAATAAATAAATAAAATAAATAAAAAATAAACAGTGCTGAGGGAACTATTTGTTTAGCTGAGTGATGGAATTCTGGAAAAAAAAACCCTGTCCTTGTGTCTAGTTGTCTTGGTCTGCAGTGCTCTGTAGCGATGTTTTGAGGGCGGGAGTTGAAACAGTTTGTGTCCAGCCTGCAAGGGGTCAGTCAATATTTCCCCCACCCTCTTTTTGACTCGTGCAGTCTACAGGTCCTCAATGGAAGGCAAGTTGGCAGGAGTTTTCTTTTTCTGCAGTTCCGATTCTCCTCTGAAGTCTCTGTTGGTCTTGTTGGGCTGCAGAACCGAACCAGACAGTGATAGAGGTGCAGATGACAGACTCAGTGATTCCTCCGTAGAACTGGACCAGCAGCTCCTAGGGCAGTTTGAGCTTCCTGAGTTGGCGCAGAAAGAACATTCTTGGTTGTGCTCTTTTGATGACTTTTTTTGATGTTAAGTGTCCATTTTAGTTTAGTTAGTTTAGTTTAGTTTATTTAGATTTGTATGTCGCCCCTCTCCGAAGACTCGGGGCGGCTAACAACAATAAAAAACAATGTAAGAAATCTAATATTAAAAAGTAATCTAAAAAACCCCAATTTAAGAGGCCAATCATACCAACAAACATACCATGTATAAATTCTATAACCTAGGGGGAAGGGAGAAAATTTTTTCAATTCCCCCATGCCTGACAACAGAGGTGGGTTTTAAGGAGCTTGCGAAAGGCAAGGAGGGTGAGGGCAACTCTGATATCTGGGGGGAGCTGGTTCTAGAGGGTCGGGGCCGCCACAGAGAAGGCTCTTCTCCTGGGTCCCACCAAATGACATTGTTTAGTCGACGGGACCCGGAGAAGGCCAACTCTGTGGGACCTAACCGGTCGCTGGGATTCGTGCGTCTTGAGATAGGATAGAACCTAGAAATTTGAAGGTCTCTACTATGTAGTGTGTAGTATGGATAACAGGAGCCAAATTCCTCCCTTGGCATCGGCTGGCGTCTGAGGAAGCTGGTTGCTTCTGAGGTGCAGCCTAAAGTTTAATTGTCTTCTACCAGATGCCCGGTTTATTTACTCGGTGCTTCTCAATCTCTTTTTGTGTCAAGATTAAAAAGCAACAGTGAGGTCAACCTCCCTATCAATTGACATGAGATCCAGATAATTGTTGTACCATGAAAGGCAGAGGTATTGATTTGTGTTATTGTTGGTTTCCATGTGCTGCCCATGGGCCAACGTCCTTGGAGGACGGCATCTGCTACTACTGATTGTAGAACTTTCACAAGGCTCATCAATTCCCACACAGCTGAAATTTTTTGTCAGCTGCCCTGACTTTTATTGCAAAAGCAAGGAATTCAGCGTTAGAGGAATTCCTTTTCTCCTCCAAGCAAGGACATTTTAATATACTATTTGAGTTCCCACCTGCATTCCCCATAAAAATCTCCTCGGGCACCTGACTTGGGTAGCAACGGTTTCATCCCATCTCCACTTTCCCACCACAGCTATTTCCTAATAACCGTAGATGATCCCTTCCCAAAATGTAGTAGTAGCAATATCTCAAGTGACAAAAAAGTTGATACAATCCTAAATTGCATTAACAGAGGGATATATTCTAGGATTAGGGAGGTATTAATACCACTCTAGAAAGCCCTAGTTCGACCTACCCTAGAGTACTGCATTCAGTTTTTATAATAATAATAATAATAATAATAATAATAATAATAATAATAATAATAACAACAACAACAACAATAATAATAATAATAATACTATGGCATCTCAGGATCCCTCCACAGATGGA
>NC_091959.1:2900529-2990529 GCF_031021105.1 Erythrolamprus reginae
ACAAGGTTAGCCAATCCACTTAAACCTGACACGATGCCTTCCCCTCCGAGAAGCGCTTGAAGTCCTCTTGCTAATCCTTTGCCCCGGCTCTTGGGTGATTTCCATTTCAATTGATCCTACCCTGTGTGACCAAGTGTGCAAGAGAGAGAGTTACACACTTCCCTCGAAAATAATTCTATTACCGCTGAAAAGTTTCCATAGACTGTATTTAATCACTGGGGCTTCGCTAGGGGAGAAAGGAGAGGAGGGATGGAGACCACCAGGGTTAAATTCCTGGTTCCGGCAAATGGGGCCATAGAGCCAACAAATTAGCCCTTTGACTTCTAAATAAATAGGTAGATAGATAGATAGATAGATAGATAGATAGATAGATAGATAGATAGATAGATAGATAGATAGATTAGATGTAGAGATGGATGGATGGATGGATGGATGGATAGATAGATAGATAGATAGATAGATAGATAGATAGATAGATTAGACAGACAGACAGACAGACAGACAGACAGACAGACAGACAGACAGACAGACAGATAGACTTCTTCCCTAACCTTATGCAACTCCTACCCATACTTAACACCATTTTGGTTGTGCTAATTAGAAACAGAAGGGAGCATTGGTAGTGGGTTTGAATGATGCAAGAATTATCAATAGAATAGAATAGAATAGAATTTTATTGGCCCAGTGTGATTGGACACACAAGGAATTTGTCTTGGTGCAGATGCTCTCAGCATACATAAAATAAAATATACATTTGTCAAGAATCAAGTGGTACGACACTTAATGATTGTCACAGGGGTCAAATAAGCAATGAAGAAGCAATATTAATAAAAATCTTAGGATATAAGCAACAAGTTGCAGTCATACAGTCAACATGGGAGGAAATGGGTGATAAGAATGATGAGAAAAACTAGTAGAATAGAAGTGGAGATTTAGTAGAAAGTCTGACAGTGTTGAGGGAATTATTTGTTTAGCAGAGTGATGGCGTTCGGGAAAAACCTGTTCTTGTGTCTAGTTGTCTTGGTGTGCAGTGCTCTGTAGCGACATTTTGAGGGCAGGAGTTGAAACAATTTGTGTCCAGGATGCGAGGGGTCAGTCAATATTTTCCCCGCCCTCTTTTTGACTTGTGCAGTATACAGGTCCTCAATGGAAGGCAGGTTGGCAGCAATTGTTTTTTCTGCAGGTAGAAAGTGTGGTTATGGTATTTATTTTTATCTATAGAAACATAGAAGATTGACGGCAGAAAAAGACCTCATGGTCCATCTAGTCTGCCCTTATACTATTTCCTGTATTTTATCTTAGGATGGATCTTTGTTTATCCCAGGAATGTTTACATTCAGTTACTATGGATTTACCAACCACGTCTGCTGGAAGTTTGTTCCAAGCATCTACTACTCTTTCAGTAAAATAATATTTTCTCATATGAATGAATGAATGAATGAATGAATGAATGAATAAGTCACCTGCTAAGCTGCTTCTACCATGGCTTGGTTCCATCAGGTCCTGACCACCTGGGCTGCCCTGCCCTTCCTCCCAAGTTTCTCATGACACATTCGCTCCTCTTGTGCTTCACTCCCCCCTTCCTCCCAATTTGTTAAACCTTGGATTGTACACTGAAGGCGACTTATTGTTCCCTTTCGAGTTGACACAATCATTTCGCTTCTCCACTAGGCTGCTCTGACTCATGGCCTCTGCATATAAAGCAGCGAGTGAGGACGAGGGACCGCCAGGCAAGGAAGGCAGCTGTGGGTGTGGAGGGAAGAGGGAGGGAGCAGGTTTTAACTTGCTGTGAGCCAGATCCATATGGGGAGCAAAGGGAGGAAGGAGAGAGGGAGGAGGAGGAGAAGGAGACAAGGTGGAAGAAGGAAAAAAGAAGGAAGGAAGGAAGGAAGGAGGGAGGGAAGGAAAGAGGTGGTGGAGGAGGAGGGGGTGAAGGAAAAGGAGAGAAGGAAGAGGAAAAGGAGGAAAAAGAGAAGAAAAGAGAAGGAAGGAAAGAAAGAAGGAAAGAAAGGAAGGAATGAAAAACGAAGGGAGGGAGGGAGGGAGGAGAGAGAGAGAGAAGGAGGGTGGGAGAGAGAGAGAGAGAAGAAGGGACGGAGAGAGAGAAGGAGGTGGAGAGAGAGGGGAGAGAAAGAGAAGAAGAAGAAGGGAGAGAGAGAGAAGGAGGGAGGGAGGGAGAGAGAAGAAGGGAGGGAGGGAGAGAAAGAGGTGGCGAGAGAGGGGAGAGAGAAGAAGAAGGGAGAGAGAGAGAAGGAGGGAGGGAGAGAGAGAGAAGAAGGGAGGGAGGGAGAGAGAGAAGGAGGTGGAAGAGGGGAGAGAGAGAGAAGAAGGGAGGGAGAGAGAGAAGGAGGTGGAGAGAGAGGGGAGAGAGAGAGAAGAAGAAGGGAGAGAGAGAGAAGGAGGGAGAGGGAGGGTGGGAAGGAGACAGAGAGGGAAGGAGAGAGGGAGAGAGAGAGAAATAGAAGAAGGGTGGAGAGAGAGAGAAGGAAGGAGAGAGGGAGGGAAGGGGAGAGAAAGAAAGAGGGGGAGGGAAGGAAAGAGAGAGAGAGAGAGAGAAAGAAAGAGAGAAGGAAGGAGGGAGGGAGGGAGCAGAGGGGGATCTCAGTCTCTAACCGAAGGGAACTCTGCTCCCAATCTGATTTGGAACACTCGGATTTGATTGATGTTGTTTGGCAAACGACAACCCGCAAGGGTTATTTTAACTCAATCCACCCAGAAAGACCCCCGCCCCCTTTCTTCTTCTTTTTCATCCAATGCAATTCATTACTTCTTATATTTATTTGCATGATAGCTGGGCCTCCCCCTAGTACACAAAGCACCAGGCAAGAAAGAACCACAAGGGTGGAGAAGGAAAAAAAAGCAATCACAGTTTCTTTGTGCCGAGTGGTTGTGACAAATGAAAGAAATGTTCAGAGATATAAAGAGAAAATAACAAGGCACTGAAGAGGGACTTTGGAGTCTCCCTTCTATGAAATAGAATCGTTTCCTCTGGCTGAGCCTTTCCGGATCGAGTGGGACCAACCGCTCTTCAGGTGTTACACACACCTGTCCACCTCCGTCTTGAAAGAAGATTATTTGACGGGTTCAAAATTAGGCGTGACCCCCTTAACAATGGGACACACAGAAAAAGTCCAGTTGCCTCTTGAAAAAAAACAAGAATCTTTACATAGAAACGTAGAAGATTGACGGCAGAAAAAGACCTCCTGTCCTGGTCCATCTCGTCTGCCCTTAACCTATTTCCTGTATTTTAGGTATTTTTCCCTTAGACTATCCACGATTGACCTCCCCAGGTTCCTTAGAGGTCAGTGAGGGGTGAGTATAAGTGCACTAGTGGGCCTTCTGTCCCCTGTCCAATTGTTTCTCCTATATTTTATATATCTTTTCTTCCATTCATATATCTTTTCCTCTATTCTTCATTGATGTATTTTATTCTCATATCTTTTCTTCTGTCCTTTCCCTGATATTTACTACTACATGTTTTTATTCTCTTTAACTTTCAATTTGTATTGGACAAAATAGATAGATAGATAGATAGATAGGTAGATAGGTAGATAGGTAGGTAGGTAGATAGGTAGGTAGGTAGGTAGGTAGATAGATAGATGCACATGATAGATAGATAGATAGATAGATAGATAGATAGATAGATAAGATAGATAGGTAGGTAGGTAGATAGATGCACATGAGAGATAGATAGATAGATAGATAGATAGATGATAGATAGATAGATAAGATAGATAGATAGAGAAGATAGATAGATAGATAGATAGAGAAGATAGATAGATAGATAGATAGATAGATAGATAAGATATAGATAGATAGATAGATAGATAGATAGATAGATAGATAGATAGATAGATAGAGAAGATAGGTAGGTAGATAGGTAGATAGATGCACATGATAGATAGATAGATAGATAGATAGATAGATAGATAGATAGATAGATAGAGAAGATAGATAGATAGATAGATAGAGAAGATAGATAGATAGATAGATAGAGAAGATAGATAGATAGATAGAGAAGATAGATAGATAGATAGATAGATAGATAGATAGAGAAGATAGGTAGGTAGGTAGATAGGTAGATAGATGATAGATAGATAGATAGAGAAGATAGATAGATAGATAGATAGAGAAGATAGATAGATAAATAAATAAATAAATAGGTAGGTAGGTAGGTAGGTAGGTAGGTAGGTAGGTAGATAGATAGATAGATAGATAGATAGATAGATAGATAGATAGATAGATAAACAAATAAACAAACAAACAAACAAATAATTATGCCCTTCCTCTGAACTTGCAGCCTGCTCAATGCCGAACCAGCTTCTCTTGGGCTCCATTGCAGCACTGAAAAACTGGGTGGGAATTATCCCATTGACCTTGGACGTCTTTGGATCTCTGCTCTGAATGGCTGGACTTTGGTTCGACTCTGCCCTTTGGTAACTTTGGCACTGCCTTAATTGGCCCGCTTCACCCAGAGTCTGACCAAGTTCATTAAAAATCAAACTAAATTATTGGACTAATTAAATTAGCCCAGGGAAGGCGCAAACGCGAGCCTGTGTTAGCTACTCCGTTCTGCCTGTGGCGGTGTAGCTTCTCTCTGAACTATGCTTAACCTTTGCTAAAAGCACCTGCAAACTGTCAGTCGTTGCAAATGTTCCCTGATCACAGAAAGGGCAAAGAAACAGGGAAACAGCTTGATGGCTCCGGGAGGAAAGACCTGCAACACTTCAGCAGTGAGAGGAAAAGGAAGTGGGCAAAATAGGGAGTTGCAAACACCTGGAAATCAGATACAGTGGTACCTCATCTTACAAACGCCTCGTTATACAAACTTTTCGAGATACAAACCCGGGGTTTAAGATTTTTTTGCCTCTTCTTACAAACCCACCGCCGCCGCTGGGATGCCCTGCCTCCAGGCTTCCGTTGCCATCGAAACGCCCGTTTTTGCACTGCTGGGATTCCCTTGAGGCTCCCCTCCATGGGAAACCTCACCTCCGGACTTCCGTGTTTTTGTTATGCTGCAGGGGAATCCCAGCAGCACAAAAATGGGCACTTCGCTGGCAACGGAAGTCCGGAGGTGGGGTTTCCCAGCAAGGGGAGCCTCAGTGAAATCGCAGCATTGTAAAAACACAGAGGTCCGGAGATGGAGTTTCGAGGACTTCGGTGTTTTTGCGATGCTGCGATTTCACTGATGCTCCCTTCGCTGGGAAACCCCACCTCTGGACTTCCATTGCCAGGGAAGCGCTCGTTTTTTGCGATGCTGGGATTCCCCTGCAGCATTGCAAAAACACAGAAGTCCGGAGGTGGGGTTTCCCATGGAGGGGAGCCTCAGGGGAATCCCAGCAGCGCAAAAACGGGCGCTTCAGCTGGCAAAAGGGTTGAGTTTTGGGCTTGCACGCATTAATCGCTTTTCCATTGATTCCTATGGGAAACATTATTTTGTCTTACAAACTTTTCACCTTAAGAACCTCGTCCCGGAACCAATTAAGTTTGTAAAAGAAGGTATCACTGTATTATGGATTTGCTGTGTAAATCCTGCCCTTGGCAATGGCTGTAGAGTCCTTAGTGCTGGGTTGTTTTCTTGCACAACCCAACTAGGTAATATCATCAATGCTAAAAGGGAGTGGGGGTTTTGGGGGGAGGAGAAGAAGAGGAGGAGGGGGAGGCAGAGAGGAGGAGGGGGAGGAGAAGAGAAGGAGGAGGAAGAGGAGGAGAAGAACACATGGCAACTCCAAATCTCAACTAGCAAATGTTCTGTCTTACACATTGGGAAGAAGAATCTGAACTCCAAATACGAACTGAATAATCAAATTATCACAGACAATCCTCACTCGGTTAAAGACCTCGGGATACTAATAACAAAAGATTTAAGTGCCAAAGCCCACTGCAACAATATAGCCAAGAAGGCTTCAAGAGTTGTAAACCTAATCCTACATAGCTTCTGCTCTGGCAATCTCACACTACTTACCAGAGCTTGCAAAACTTTTGCCAGACCCATCCTCAAATACAGCTCATCTGTTTGGAACCCATATCGCATCTCAGACATTAACACTCTTGAAAATGTCCAAAGATACTTCACCAGAAGAGCCCTTCACTCCTCCACTCGAAATAGAAGACCCTACGAGACTAGACTTTCAATCCTGGGCCTAGAAAGCTTAGAACTACGACGCCTTAAACAAGATCTAAGTATTGCCCACAAGATCATATGCTGCAATGTCCTGCCTGTCGGCGACTACTTCAGCTTCATCCACAACAACACAAGAACACACAACAGATTTAAACTTAATATTAACCGCTCCAAACTTGACTGTAAAAAATATGACTACAGTAACTGAGTTGTCGAAGCGTGGAACTCATTACCAGACTCCACAGTGTCATCCCCAAACCCCCAACACTTTACCCTTAGATTATCTACGGTTAACCTATCCAGATTCCTAAGAGGTCAGTAAGGGGCGAATACAAGTGCACTAGAGTGCCTTCCGTCCCTTGTCCTATTGCTCTCCTATATCTCCTATACCTTTCTTCTATTCCTATATCTCTTCTTCTATTCTTTCATTGATATGTTCTATTACTATACAGTACCTTCTTTTCTATTCTTTCTTAGATATATTTTACTATGAGTATCTCCTCTATAGCCTTCATCATGTATTTTACTATGTGTATATAGATATATACCCACTAAAACCCTCATTGTGTATTGGACAAAATAATTAATTAAATAAATAAAATAAAATAAATAAATAAGAAAGCAAAGGAAAAAGAGGTTACGGAGGAGTGAAGGAAAAGCAGGTAGGAGGAGGAAAGAGAACCAAGAGGGGGAGTGCAAGAAAGAATAGCTAAAGGGGAAGATTGGTGCTGGCCAAAGGGGAGGGGCAATCAATCAATCAATCAATCAATCAATTAAGATATTGGCTTGTGAAACAATGAATAATAATTTGAAACTATGTATATGTAATATTGAAAGGTACTGTATATACATGTTAAATCTGTTAAATTTGTATGTGAAGGTGGAGAAAAATAAATTTAAAAATTGAAGAAGAAAAAAAGAGTAACTACCCAGGGTAAATAAACGAAATAAAGAAGGAGGGATATTTATTTGTCCTGCACACATTTTGCGAAAGGAAAAAATAAAAGAACATTTTCGTTGGTTTCAAGGTCACATCCCGGAGGACAAACACCCCCAATTCAATAGCACGTGAGAATTTTTAAAAAATACATTTTTTTCAAAAAACATTATAGCAGAAATATAAGAAAAAGGAGGTGGAGAATATGGCATTGGATTTGGTCGCCTCCGGGCATTCTCTCTGACTTTGGAATAGAATAATAAAACCTCCATTGCAAGGGAGAAAGGAAAGATGAAAACAGCTGACTCTTTAAAAGGCATCATCCAACGTTTCCTAAAATACCCCAGTTTTCAACAAAAACTAATTTGCAGAAAAAGTTTGAGCTCTTTCTCTCCCTTCCCTAATAGTTAGTCCTCAACATCCGACCAGCCATTTTTATGTTCTTTGTATGTTTTAGCCTCCAGTCCCTTCATCATCCTGGTTGCTTTTCTCTGCATTCTACATTCAACTACTCTACAAAAAGACCTAGACTTGTCTTCTGACTGGTCCAACACATGGCAACTCCAAATCTCAACCAGCAAATGCTCTGTCCTACCCATCGGCAAAAAGAATCAGAACTTCAAATACAAACTGAATACACAAATTATCACAGAGAATCCCCACTCGGTGAAGGACCTCGGAATACTAATAACTAAAGATCTAAGTGCCAAAGACCACTGCAACAACATCGCCAAGAAGGCCTCAAGAGTTGTTAATCTAATCCTACGTAGCTTCTGCTCTGGAAATCTCACACTACTTACCAGAGCTTACAAAACTTTCGCCAGACCCATCCTCAGATACAGCTCATCTGTTTGGAACCCATACCTCATTTCTGACATTTACACCCTTGAAAATGTCCAAAGATACTTCAGCAGAAGAGCCCTTCACTCCTCTACCCGAAACAGAATTCCCTACGAGACTAGACTTACAATCCTGGGTCTTGAAAGCTTAGAATTACGACATCTTAAACATGATCTAACTATTGCCCACAAGATCATATGATGCAATGTCCTGCCTATCAAAGACTACTTCAGCTTCAACCACAGCAACACAAGAGCACAACTGATTCAAACTTAATATTAACCGCTCCAAACTTGACTGTAAAAAATACAACTTTATTAATAGAGTTGTTGAAGTGTGTAACTCATTACCAGACTCCGTAGTATCATTCCCTAATCCTCAACGTTTTACCCTTAGACTATCCACAGTTGACCTCTCCAGATTCCTAAGAGGTCAGTAAAGGGCGTACATAAGCGCACTAGAGTGCCTTCCATCCCCTGTCCTATAGTCTCTCCTATATCTCCATTGTGTCCATTGATATGGGGATTGTTTTGGACAGGGAGTCATTGCTCACAGTCACTCATGCCCTTATCACATCAAGATTCGATTACTGCAATGCTCTCTACATGGGGCTACCTTTGAAAAGTGTTCGGAAACTTCAGATTGTGCAGAATGTGGCCGCGAGAGCTATCGTGGGGCTTCCTAGATTCGCCCACGTTTCTACCACACTCCGTGGCCTGCACTGGCTGCCGATCGGTTTCTGGTCACAATTCAAAGTGTTGGTAATGACCTTTAAAGCCCTTCATGGCATTGGACCAGAATACCTCCGGAACCGCCTTCTACTGCATGAATCCCAGCGGCCGATAAGGTCCCACAGAGTTGGCCTTCTCCGGGTCCCGTCGACCAAACAATGTCGTTTGGCGGGCCCCAGGGGAAGAGCCTTCTCTGTGGTGGCCCTGGCCCTCTGGAATCAACTCCCCCCGGAGATTAGAACAGCCCCCACCCTCCTTGTGTTTCGCAAGTTACTCAAGACCCACCTATATCGCCAGGCATGGGGGAATTAAGACATCTCCCCCAGGCTTTCTTATATTTTATGTTTAGTATGTATGTGTTGTATGGTTTTTAAATTGTTGGGGTTTTGTTTTTTTTGGGGGGGTGTTATGTAATTTTATTATTAGATTTGTTCCATTGTTATACTGTTTTTATTGTTGTTGTGAGCCGCCCCGAGTCTTCGGAGAGGGGCATCATACAAATCTAATAAATTGAATTGAATTGAATTGAATTTGAAGTTCTTGGGAATCCTTGGTCAAGTCACATGATCGTCAAGCTACTCCCACCTGGTCACATGGCCAGCAAGCTGCTGCTACCTGGTCACATGCCACACCCACAAAATAAGCCACACCCACAATGTGGTAGTAAAAATTTTGGTAGCCCTTCATTGGCTGCTCCTATTTTGTTCAGGAGATTCAAAAGCAGGTTTATTCATAACAGTTACAAAAAACCGGAATACAATGAAGATACGTGCGGTCTCTAATCTCCCGTGTTGAAAGAGAGAGCGAAAGAACGAGGGATTCCTGCAGGTTGCAACCTCAGCGAGTTTATTTACCGACAAATCCTCTCTTCCCCAATGTGCCAAATGGAATCAAGTGCATGTTTTACATTTGGAATTGCACCCTGCGAACTCCTGGATTTCACCACCTCGTAATGGCGCTAAATCACAGGGTTTCAGCTAAAGAGAGACGTCAACAGCTTGTGGTGGTAAAAAAAGAAAAGGAGAGAGAGGATATTCATTTTTATGCCCGAGGTTTTGCTCCTGAAATGGGCTGCTCTTAAAATAGTGAGCCTCGATTCCGGCCAAGGTTTGCAAGGCAAAAAAAATCTACCATCCACAACTCCATTTTTATCTGGAAATCAAGAATAATTTCAAGAAGAAATGCGAATTTTGTTGGTAAATATCCCGCAGCCTTCAAAATAAGGATACGCAACTACTTTCTTTTGTAATTTTTTTTTAAATTTTTTAAATTAATTCGCTTTTCAACAGGCATACCTAAAATAAAAATAAACCATTCGAAAACAAAAGGGAAAAAAAATTAAAGACATTAAAAGCTCAACAGAAAAGAACTACGTTCCAAGTTCATGCAACTATATCAACCTTTAATGGGTGAAACTATTCTTTCTTTCTTTCTTTCTTTCTTTCTTTCTTTCTTTATCTATCTATCTATCTATCTATCTATCTATCTATCTATCTATTTATTGGATTTGTATGCCGCCCCTCTCCGGAGACTCGGGGCGGCTAACAGCAACAATAAAACAGTGTACAATAGTAATTCAATACTAAAAACGATTAAAAACCCACTAATATAAAAACCAAACATACATACCATGCATAGAATTGTAAAGGCCTAGGGGAAAAGAGGATCTCAGTTCCCCCATGCCTGACGGCAGAGGTGGGTTTTAAGTAGCTTACGAAAAGCAAGGAGGGTGGGGGCAATTCTAATCTCTGGGGGGAGTTGGTTCCAGAGGGCCGGGGCCGCCACAGAGAAGGCTCTTCCCCTGGGTCCCGCCAAACGACATTGTTTAGTTTCATTGTCTGAACAAGCCTGTCCAAGAATTCTCATCCAAAAGAGGAAAAAAAGGTAGCATTTTCTGATGATTGAAAAATATCACTTTCTCCCAAATTGCTAAATCTCTGAAAAATCTGGAATTGTGGTATTCCCCCTCCCCCATTCACTTTATTCATCTTGCTATTGCATAACATTGTCCGAACACCAAGAGCCCTTCTTTCTTTTGAATTATAGAAGAAAGGTCCTTGGAGCTTGTTTGCAAAGAGGAAAGGAGACCACATGGAGATCCCCAATCCTCGCCACCTTCCCAGTCTTAAAAAAAAAAGCACACACTGAGTTGGAACCAAAAGAAAAGATTACAACGTGAAAGATATTCTATCTTTCTTATGCACACTCGGAGTCAGCCAAACATCCTCTCAAACCATCCTATAATTAAATAAGAACAAGAATCTCACATTCGCTCCCATGGGAATTTCATAGGCTTTTTTTTTTAAAAGAAAGATTTAATTTTCTCTTTAAAAAAAACAACAGCATTTTTCTCCACGGCACAAATTTTAACATGTCTTCACTGCGATGGGTTCTACTTAACATTCCCTACCAGTTTTCAGTCATGTCATGCAAATAATTATCTATCTATCTATCTATCTATCTATCTATCTATCTATCTATCTATCTATCTATCTATCTATCTATCATCTACAGTATCTATCTATCTATCTATCTATCTATCTAATCTAATCTATATCTACCTACCTACCTACCTACCTACCTATCTATCTATCTATCTATCTATCTACCTACTTATCTCTATCTATCTATCTATCTATCTATCTATCTAATCTATATCTATTTATGCTATCTATCTATCTATCTATCTATCTATCTATCTATCTATCTATCTATCTATCTATGATTTGATTTCTATGCCACCCTTCTCCGCAGACCTAGGGTAGCTCACAGCAAAATACATACAATAATACAGTATATAATAATAGTAGTAATAATCTATAACAACAACAACAAGAACAACAACAACAGAGTTGGAAGGGACCTTGGAGTTCTTTTAGTCCAATCCCCTGCTTAGGCAGGAAACCCTACACTACTTCAGACAGATGGTTATCCAACATCTTCATAAAAACTTCCAGTGTTGGAGCATTGTGGCAACTGGAGAACCAGTTCGGCGTGTGTGGATAGCTGGATATTGACACTGATTTGGCGAGCAGGTGGTAATTTCCTCTACCAATTCGTAAGAACTGGTCCAAACTGGTAGCAACCTGCTACTGCTCTTTGTGCCTCGCAGGTGGGGAAAGAGGATGACAAAAGGCAGCGATCGCTATTCTCTGGCACGAATGAAGCTCGCTGACCTTTGAGGTCTCGTCCGTATCTCATCGCCGAAACTCATCGCCTCAGCCGGAGTCAATGGAAGAAGGAGGGAAACCTCATTGGAACCTTCAAAAAGTAATTTGTTTTGGCACTCTCTTATAGGTATGAATTGATTTTTGCCGGGTGGTGTCAGGTGGAGTTATGAATGGGAAAATGGGAGGCTGCCTCTGTCTCTCTAAAGCAAGGAGGTTTTCTTGAAGAGAGAGAGAGAGAGAGGAAGAGCCAAAGGAAATTAAAAGAAGCGATTTATCTTTCATAGGGGATGCTGGGCTTGCCTTTAATTTTATTCTTTGCAAAGATAAGATTTCGCGGGTAACACGGGATTCTTCCCATGCTGTGTTTTGCACACCCGGGATTCTGCCCAGGAAGTGTTTTGCACACCCAGCATTCTGCTCAAGCCATCTATTCCGTTCTGTTCTGTTCTAGTCTAGTCTTGACAAATGTCTCTTTTCTTTTATGTACACTGAGAGCTTATGCACCAAAGACAAATTCCTTGTGTGTCCAATCACACTTGGCCAATAAAGAATTCTATTCTATTCTATTCCATTCCATTCTACATTCTATTCTACATTCTATTCTACATTCTATCCTATCCTTTCCTATCCTATTCTATTCTTGACAAATGTCTATTTTCTTTTATGTACACTGAGAGCTTATGCACCAAAGACAAATTCCTTGTGTGTCCAATCACACTTGGCCAATAAAGAATTCTATTCTATTCCATTCCATTCCATTCCACTCCATTCCAATCTATTCCATTCCATTCCATGTAAACGGGGGTCGTAGTGGTGCCCTGCTGCCCAGGGCTGGGCTAGAAGGCTGATGGCTCCCTTGCTTCGTGTCTTAGCTGCCCGGAGTCCTCACGGAGTTGGGCGGCATACAAATTGAATTAAATAAATCGATAAATAAATCTCCCACCCTGGTTGGAAATATAACTGGGGAGGTGGGGGGGAGACCATCAGAGTCAGTAGCTGGTGTTCTCGGGGGCTCCACACTGGCAGGGAATTCGTGTGTGAAATCTTGCGAATGAGATTCTGACAATTTTTTTTGCTTCTGGCACATGCACAGAAGCAAAAGTATTTGGCGAAAATTGCCTAAGTCTCCTTGCTGCGCATGTGTAGAAGCCAACTATCACGCTGATGAACCCATTGGGCCCGCCTGCACACCCATGACGCCTTCCGAGGGCCCACCAGTAGGACCAGTGGTGGGCTCCTACAGGTACGCTCAGGTACGCAGAACCAGTAGAAAAAAATTATTTTATTATTATTTTTTTAAAATATATATTTATTAATTTTTTCCTTTTTTAAAAAAGTACATAGTCATATTTACAGATGAATCTACATCGTATATACATTCCTATCGACATTGTCTTCTAATTACTTTTAGATTTCTGGATGTTTTATTCCATTGCTTCTTTTAATTTTCTTTTTTTTGTCCATTGGTACCATTTTGTCCAGGTTTCATAATAGTCCGATTCTTTTCGATTATTAAGTTCCATTGTCAATCTGTCCATCTCTGCACAGTCGTATTTTTTTTTTGATAATCTCATTGTCTTCAGGTATTTGCGGATTTTTCCAGTTCTGTGCAAATACAATCCTTGCAGCTGTTGTAATATGCAAGCTTAAATATTTTACATTTTTAGAATAGTTACCTCTCATAATACCCAATTAAAAAAAAATTATGGCGTATATTCTATTTTTGTATTTGTTATTTGACACAACCAATTATTTATTTTTTTCCAGTATTTTCTTGTCTCTGGACGCAACCACCATAGGTGAAAGAAGGTGTCTTGACTGTTTTTACATTTCCAACACATTGGGCTGTAATTTTTATGCATTTTAGCTAATCTTTTGGGTGGAAGATGCCAACGGTATAGCATTTTATATTGGTTTTCTTTATATATTGTGGATTTTGTTAATTTAATATTTCTCTTCCAAATCTGTTCCCACACACACAAACACGCACGGCTCTTCTAAAATGATACACACTCAACCTCATTGACTGCGATAGGAAAAACATGCCCAGAGCCCAGAAGGGGAAAAATTTTATTTTATTTTTATTTTTTTCCCCTTCTGGGCTCTGGGCATGTTTTTCCTATCGCAGTCAATGAGGTTGAGTGTGTATCATTTTGGAAGAGCCGTGCGTGTTTGTGTGTGTGTACATACACATACAGTTTATATAGTAAGTAATGTATATTTTTGCGTGCCTGTGTGTAATATGTACGTACGCATATGGCATCTATACATAGAATTAAAGAGTATATTTTGGGTGTTCAGTCATAGCAAATAGAGAGGGAAATTGTCTCTCTTTGAGGCGAGGAGGGGCCAGGCACCCTAACCCAAACCCTGGACGCGAGTCACGTCAAGTTGGCCACCTTTAAGCCGGTCTCATGACCTTTAAGCCACCCCATCACATGATCATCAAGCCACTCCCACCTGGTCACACGGCAGGCAAGCCGCACCCACAAAATAAGCCACACCCACAGCGTAGCCCTTCACTGGGTAGCAGGTAAGTCAAGGGGCCCTTCGCTGTATCAGGCAAGGCGGAGGCTGGAGGGGGCCCCCGTTATCCTTCAACCACACTGAACGAAAAGGTTTGGCAGCGGCAACATAGTCAGGAGAAGGTAGCAGACAGATTACAGGCGCTCGCTTGTATTTTAGGAGCCAAGCGGAAAAAGGAGCTGAGATGGCAACCCGAGGCCGGTCTCTGCAAACCATAAATAGCCCTTCGCTGCATGATTTGAGGTTTATTCTGGAAGGTTTATGGGGCAGGCGAGTGTCACAGGCCATCAGGTACCAAATAAAAATAAAGTGGAGCAGCTTATCTCATCTGGCCGGGTTCAGGAAGGGGTGGACAGAGCGGGAAGCAGCAGAATAGGAGCAGGAAGGACGGAAGGACGGAAGAAATGAAGCAACTAGCATCCAGCAATGGATCTCTATCTATCTATTTATCTGTCCGTCCGTCCGTCCGTCCATCCGTCCGTCCATCCATCATATGTTATGTTTCTTAGTTTTTATCTTTTATTTTTGTTCATTATGTTGTTTGTTTTTTTAATGTATATAATTAATAAAGACTATTTTTAAAAAAAAAATTAAAACATATAAATAAGATTAAAAACTATAAAAACAATGTTAAAAACAATTTAAAACCCACAATTAAAAGCCATACATACCATTTACGGCTGGATCTTGATGACATCCAGCAATAGATCTCAATCCCGGTTGGTCTTCTCAATTATTCTTCATTTAAGTCCTGTGGACTTCAACTCCCAGAATTCCCCAGCCAGCCGTGGAGTTGATGAAGTCCACAGAGCTAAAAATGGCCAAGGTTGCAATTTTGATTTAAACTGTTTATTGATCTTTCCTCGACAATCTCAAAGCAACCGGCCTAAAGATTGCCCTCAGTTTACTCTCAGAGTAACTCAAGAGTAACTAGCATTATCCTGTGAGCTGTGCATCCAGGTGGATTTTCAATGTCCCTGCCGGTATCTTAATTTTGTCTCTGGATTTATTTATTTATTTATTTATTAAAAAATCATTGTTCAGCCAGCTCTTCAGCTAAGAGCCTGGCTCTATTGATTTTTCAGCATTTTTATTTTCACCTTTAATGGCAACTAAATAGTTCTACATCATCTCGAACAACTGGGTCAATCTTTGCATCTTCATACATTCGAGGGATCCGCCAAGTTCATCAAAATGCAAATCGTTATTGATCCGGTTTGCTCTTCATATATTCAGTGGAATTTAACAAGCCTTGGATTCCATGCGGTCGTTCCCTCCAAACAAGCCTTTGCAGGGAATTTATTTCGGCCGTCAGATCAACAGAATAAGAAGAGCTGGGAGAGACCTTGTAGGTCTAGTCCAACCCCCTGCCCAAGCAGGAGACCCTGACTGATGGCAGTCCAATCTCTTCTTGAAAGCCTCCAGTGATGAAGCTCCCACAACATTCATCCTTCCACCCAAAACCTTCAGTGTCCTCCCTTCTAATTGGCGTTGGGGACTGTGGGACCTTTGTCTTCCGTCCTTTCTCGTCTCTTCACCAGGAAGACAGGAGGGAGAATAATATAGGGGTCTTGAGTGGCAGGAGGCATTGACCCACTTGTATTTATTCTCAGTTTTCCCACCACTTTGCCAGCAGGCAAATCCAAACTGGACTGCACTGCAAGATTGTTTTATCTTACTTGGTTCAAATGCCAATATGACCGTCTTTATTAAAGGACCTCTAATTCTCCCTTGATAGAAATGCAATCTCCCTCCCTCTCTCCCTCCTTTCCTCCCTCTCTCCCTCCTTCCTTCTCTTCTTCCTTCCTCTTCCCTCCCTCTCTCTTCTTACTTTTTTCTCTCCTTTTCCCTCCTCCCTTCTTGCTTTCCTCCTTCCTTTTGTCCTTCCTGTCTTTTCCCCCCATTTCTTTCTTCTTCATTCTTCCAACCTTCTCCCTCCTTCTTCCTTTCCTCTTTTCTTTCCCTTTCTCCCTTGTTTCTCTTCTTCATTCCTCTGCCCTCCTTCTTCCTTTCCTATTTTTTTCTCTTCTTCTTCCTTTCCCTTTTTTCTCTCCTCCCTCCTCCCCTCCCTCCTTCCTTCCTTCTTTCCTTCCTTCCTTCCTTCCTTCCTCTGTCCTTCTCCAAAGCAGTTAGTAGAGCTTGCCTGCCATGTTCCATCATCCATCCTGCAGAAATGCCAAGAATCCATGGCTTCATTCTCTTTCTGCCCTTCCACCATCCATCATCTTCTTCTTCCTCTCTTGGCTGGTTATGATGGTTTACCCCCCACCCAAAAAGTCAGGAGCCCAGCTGTTTTTATGAACCTTTGATTTGACATGGCAGATGGGAAAGAGGAGAAAGCTGACAGGTTCTATTTTGAACTCTCCCCGTTTCCATTCTGCGAACCCTGCTTAGCCATTTATCTTTGAAGTTTAGCATCATAAAAGCATCTCCGAGAGCAAATATGCCTGCGAAGAGGCCTCGTTTCATCCCTGGGCGCTGGGAGGCAATCCGGCTCGATGGAAAACTTGGGAGAGATAAAATTATGCTTTATCTTCCTCGGCGTTAAGGCTGAGCTACGGTTCTCCTGCCATGAGGAAGAAAAAATCATGAACTGATATTGCAACGGGGTGTGTTGCATTGCGAGGGAATGGCATATCTGGACCGGGACTCACTGCTCACAGTCGCTCATGCCCACATCACCTCGAGGTTCGACTACTGTAACGCTCTCTACATGGGGCTACCTCTGAAAAGTGTTCGGAAACTTCAGATCATGCAGAATGCAGCTGCGAGAGCAGTCATGGGCTTACCTAGGTATGCCCATGTTTCACCATCACTCCGCAGTCTGCATTGGCTGCCGATCAATTTCCGGTCACAATTCAAAGTGTTGGTTATGACCTATAAAGCCCTTCATGGCATCGGACCAGAATACCTCAGAGACCGCCTCCTGCCGCACGAATCCAAGCGACCGATTAGGTCCCACAGAGTGGGCCTTCTCCGGGTCCCGTCAACTAAACAATGTCGGTTGGCGGGCCCCAGGGGAAGAGCCTTCTCTGTGGCGGCACCGGCCCTCTGGAACCAACTCCCCCCAGAGATTAGAAATGCCCCTACTCTTCCTGCCTTCCGTAAACTCCTTAAAACCCACCTTTGCCGTCAGGCGTGGGGGAATTGAAACATCTCCCCCTGGGCATGTTTAATTTATACATGGTATGCTTGTGTGTGTGTCTGCTAGTATATGGGGTTTTTTAAATCTTTAAATATTTTAATTAATTGGATTATTTATGATTTGTTCCACTTGTTGTGAGCCGCCCCGAGTCTTCGGAGAGGGGCGGCATACAAATCCAAATAATGAATAAATAATAAATAAATTTCAAGGGACCTCAAGGGAATGTTTTGGAGAAAATGAACCTCACCTGCCAACCTGTCTCCAAACACCGACTGTGTCCGCACGTTGCTCTAACCATGAGTCCCACCAACCCCACAAGCTTTTCCCCCACAACTCCATGGAGAGACCCATGGAGAAAGCATGGAGATGATGGGAGGAGAACACCAGGAAGCCAACGATCTCTGTTTGGAGGAAGAGGAAGAGGGAACCTGATGAAGGTTTCAAGGTATTGTCACTCGAGTCTAAATCTAAGCTTCTCAACCTTAACCAACCAATGTGCAGGCTTCCAGAATTCCCCAGCCAGCATGGGGAAGAATAGAATAGAATAGAATAGAATAGAATAGAATAGAATAGAATAGAATTCTTCACCGCCACGACCCCCATTTACATCAGGGGTCGCCAAATCTGGTGACTTTTAAGACTTAATAACAGAAAAATAGAGATGGAAACAAGCAAGGAAGGAAGGGGATGGGATGGAGGGAGAGAGGAAAGAAAGAAAGAAAGAAAGAAGGGGATGGGGAAGGAAAGGGGGATGAAAACCAGGGAGGGGGAGGAAGGAAGGATGAAATAGGACTGGAATGGAGGGAGGGAGGAAAGAAGGAAGGAAACCCAGACTGGGCGAAAAGGAAGGGCGGGGTGGACAGAGGAGCGAAGAGGGGAAAATGGGAACGAAGCAGGGGAAAAAAGCAGTGCAACTCCTTATCTTAGGATGCAGACCCCGTATCCCGTAGCCAGCCCCAAAGTCCGTCCCTCTCTGCCCAGGGGAGCAATTTGCAGGTTGGCTACCCCCAGAAATGAATAGCCGCCCGCCTGCCATGGGTCCCTCGATAACAGGCCAGGTTCCACTGCTTAATGAGCCCTAATTGGATTTGGAGGCTAAATAGAGCTTTTTGGGGGGGGGGGTCTGGGGTCGGCGTTGTGTATGTCTAAGCAAAGAGGCTCTCTTCTGGCTTTGCAAAACACACACAGAGAGACACACACATATGCACACACCTTACCTGGGCTGGAAATAAAGCGAACTGAAGTTATTAGTGGCCATTCAAGCATAGAGGGGCTGGGCGTCCTTGAATAGGCCCCCTCCAGGCACGGTGTGTTTGTGGGTGTGGGTGTTTTTCAGAACCCTGTTGTTGGGGGGATACAGGGGAGAGAAAGGGGGTGCTCCAAAGCCAGGCAGAAGGGCAGTAGCCCCACTGCTAGAAGAGGGAGGGGGCTGGAAAACCCAACAAGGAGACTCCCCCTCCCTGGTATTTCTGTCTTGTTAAGGGGCTGCTGCATCCATCAAGCAGATGGAGTTGAAGGAAACTCCAAAGGGAGAATTCTTGCTTTGCATATCAAGGGATCCAAGTTAGTTAGTTAATTAGTTCCTTCCTTCCTTCCTTCCTTCCTTCCTTCCTTCCTTCCTTCCTTCCTTCCTTCCTTCCTTCCAAGTCCCCAACTCCCTGGGGACTCTGGACAGCTCACAACCAAAAAATAAATAAAATGCACAGTGTAATATTAAGACCTCTAACAAAAGAGTACAAAACCAATTTAAATCCTTATTTTAAAACTCTTTAAAAGAGTTAAAAACTTGCAGGCCCATTTAGGGCCAGATCCCAGTGGTGCACCATCAGATCAAAGGCCCCAGGTTAAGATTCCTTGGGAGTCCAGGATGGGGGTCAGAGAAGGCTTTTCGCCATTTAAGAAACTACAGACTTTGCATTCAGAATTTAATAATAATAATAATAATAATAATAATAATAATAATAATAATAATAACAACAACAACAACAACAATAACAACAACCACAACAACCACAATAATAATAATAATAATAATAATAATATGATAACAACAACAATGCAAAGGGAACAGCTCTTCTTCTTCTTCTTCCTCCTCTTCTTCTCCTCTTTCTTCCTCCTCTTCTTCTTCCTTCTCCTCTTCTTCTCTTCCTCCTCCTTCTTCCTCCTTCTCCTTCTTCCTCCTCCTCTTGTTCTCCTCTTTCTTCCTGCTATACTTCTCCTTCTCCTCCTCCTTCTTCCTCCTCCTCCTCTTCTTCTCCTCTTTCTTCCTCCTCTTCTTCTCTTTCTTCCTCCTCTTCTTCCTCCTCTTCTTCTTCCTCCTCCTCCTTCTTCCTCCTTCTCCTTCTTCCTCCTCCTCTTGTTCTCCTCTTTCTTCCTGCTATACTTCTCCTTCTCCTCCTCCTTCTTCTTCCTCCTCCTCTTCTTCTCCTTCTCCCTCTTCTTTCTCTATCTATTCTTCCTCCTCCTCCTCCTCTTCTCTTCCTCCTTCTTCCTCCTCCTCCTCTCCGGGGCGTCCCGCAGCCCAGCCCAGTCCGGCGCGGGCCTCCCTCCTCCCCTCCCGGCTGATGTCATGCGCAGCTGGCGCGGCCGCCCGGGGAGCCCCGAGGAGCGGCCAGACGCGGGCTGGGCTGGCGGCGGCGGCGGCGGCACGAGGAGGCGGAGGCGGAGGAGGAGCGGAGGGGAAGCGCTGCAGCCGCCGCCGCCGCCCCGCGCATCTCTCGGGCGCCGCCGCAGCCAGGCGAGGCAGGCGAGGCGCCGGGAGAATGCGCGCTCCTTCCCAGCCACCGCCGCCGCCGCTGCTTCGTCTTGCTGGCCGCCCGCGGGACTGAGCCTCCCCTGGACGCCGGGCGGCCGGCCGCGGGGACCCTCTGGCGGAGCAGCTTGGATGCCGGGTCGGGCGCCGGGGCGCTCGGGCTCCCGGGCCGGGCAGCAGGCGGCAGGTGAGTCCAGCTCCGGAGGGCACCTTGGCCGGGCTGGAGGAGGGGGGGGGGCGCTGGAAGGCTGAGGGGGTTCAGCCCGAAAAAGGGGGCTCGGTTTCTGGGCTGTCCATCCCTTTCCAAACGCGTAAAAGCGCTCGGGATATGCCCCGGAACCCTCTTGGATTTGGAAACAATGGGCTCGCCGCTTTGGTTCCCCCCCCCCAAGAGTTCCTTCGGAAGGCGAGATTTTTTAAAAGGGGGATGGGTTCGCTGGGACGCAGAGGGTGAGTCTCCATCCGGAGGGGGGTCTTGGCCGGGCTTGAGGGGGGGGGGGTAGGAGCGGTGGTGTAGCCAGCCCGGGAGAGGTCTTGGGTCTTGGCATAACCCCCCCCCCTTAATCTGGAAGGCTTGCTTACCTCCCAAATGCGTAAAAGCGCTCGGGATATGCCCCGGAACCCTAGTTGGCTTTGGAAACGATGGGCTCGCGCAGTTTTTGGATTTTTCCTTGCAGAGGCGAGATTCTTTTAAGGGTGGGGGGTCGTTGGGACACGGAAGGTGCGTCTCAATCCGGGGGGGGGTGTCTTGGCCGGGCTGTGGAGGCTGTGAGCGGTGGGGGGTTTGGTTCTTAGCATGGCTTGCCTCCTTTCCAAATGCGTAAAAGCGCTCGGGGCATGCCCCGGAACACTCTTCCTCGACCCTGCAACCATAGTCGTCGTTGCCGCTGTTATTCCTAAAGAGTTCCTTACGAAGGCGAGATTTTTTAACGGCGAGGGGATCTATGGGAGGGGGGAGGCTTCTCCTCCTCCCGCCTGCTCGCTTTCTCACGCTTTCTCTTGCCTTTCAACATCCCCCCGCTCCACTCCGCGCGCTTTTTCTACCACTCTTTCCTGCGGGGAAAGTGTGATTGGCAAGCACGCGTTCACACGAGACGCCGGAGGCTGCCCGGGAAGGTTTGCGCACCGAGGTTTAACCCCAGCCGAGGTCCGCAGGTGCGGCTGGCGAGCTTTGGACGCGCGGGGGTCCGGCGGGAACCGGGCGACACTGCAAGGGGACGAAGGAGGGAGGGGCGGTTTTGCAATCCCGGGTTTGGAGGGAGCCAAACTCAAAAAACCTGCTTCTGGAGCGAATCCCTTTCTCTTTGTTCGAGAAAATCTGGGATTGGGGGTTTGAGCCGTTTCAAACAAGGGAGTTGCCTGCGTTTTAGGGCAGACAGCTCTCCCCCACTCTCCAAGGATTTGGGGCGAGGGAGGAAGAAAAAGCGGTTCTTTGCAAAAAGGTTTTGGACCCGCTTGGCTAGCAAAATGCTACCTGCCCGCTTTGTTTGTGTACGTTTATGCGCGCGCGCCTGTGTATCCCAAGGCAAAACCAAGGAATTAAAAGAAGCAGTCGCGCTTTTTGGTCACTTGGATGATGGATTCAAGATTGGAAGATTGGACTGCCACGTGACTGGGGATGGGGTAGGGTCTCCTGCTTGAGCAAGGGGCTGGACTAGATGACCTGCAAGGCCCCTTTCAACTCTAATCATAAATAAAATAAATAAATAAATTCCTGGAGCAGCTGAGCTGCTGTGCTCTCTACAAGTCAAGGATAACATTCCATTATTAGGGAAGAGTTCCCCCCCCCCCCCCTCCATTCTGCGTTGCTGCTGGGCAGCCTTAGAAATGGAAGAGGGTCCAGGAAAAGAGAGAAGGGAGGGGGTAAACCAGGTCAAATGTTACTTTAAATATATATAGGGAAGGGATTGGATACTGTAGCCTAGAGGATAATTCTCTGCCTTACAAGGCAAAGGTTGCAGGTTCAAGTCCCAGTGGGTATGGCTAGCTGATGAGGCCAAAATGAGGCCTATGTATGTGTGTGTGTGTGTGTGTGTGTGTATATATATATATATACGAAAACATATATATATATATATATATATATATATATATATATATATATATATGTAGATTGTTCTGAGTTCGGGTTTTGCCCTGTGTAATATTTTGCATGTCTATGCGATGTTTCGGTGAAATCATTTTACAACAACACGAAGCTTGGAACTTCAGCCTGATGATGGTGAATGTGATTTCACCGAAACGTCGCATAGACATGCAAAATATTACACAGGGCAAAACCCGAACTCAGAACAATCTACATACATATACCCGTGAAAATTTACGAAAACAAATATATATATATATATGTATGTATGCATGTATGTATGTATGTATGTATGAATGTAGATAGATAGATAGATAGATAGATAGATAGATAGATAGATAGATAGATAGATAGATAGATATATCACATGTTTTTTTGCTGAATTTGAAAATTAAGGGAGACTAGGATAGATCTATTTCAGCCCTATTTTGGCCTCATCAGCTAGCCATACCCACTGGGACTTGAACCTTGAACTTGCAACCTTTGCCTTGTAAGGCAGAGAATTATCCTCTAGGCTACAGTATCCAATCCCTTCCCTATATATATTTAAAGTAACATTTGACCTGGTTTACCCCCTCCCTTCTCTCCTTTCCTGGAATACAGTATATATATTCGTAGATTTTCACGGTTATATGTATGTAGATTGTTCTGAGTTCGGGTTTTGCCCCGTGTAATATTTTGAATGTCTATTCGACGTTTCGGTGAAATCACATTCACCATCATCAGGCTGAAGTTGTTAGCTTTGTGCTGCTGCAAATATAGTTTTATATTTAATTTTATATTTTATATTTATATAAACTATGTTTACAGCAGCACAAAGCTAACAACTTCAGCCTGATGGTGGTGAATGTGATTTCACCGAAACGTCGCATAGACATTCAAAATATTATCTCACATATTTTTGCTGAATATTAAAATTAAGGGAGACTAGGATAGCGCTATTTCGGCCTTGTTCAACAGAAAAAAACCACACACACACACACACACACACACATATATATATACATACACACATACACATACATATATATCCTAGTCTCCCTTAATTTTAAAAATTCAGCAAAGACATGTGATATATATATAAACACACACACACACTGCTCAAAAAAATAAAGGGAACACTTAAACAACACAATATAACTCCAAGCAAATCAAACTTCTGTCAAATCAAACTTCTGACAATCAATTTCACCTGCTGTTGTCAGCACATTCAACTTTGTACAGAACAAAGTATTCAGGGAGAATATTTCATTCATTCAGATCTAGGATGGGTTCTTTTTGAGCGTTCCCTTTCTATTTTTGTATATTTCTAGCTTACATACCTGGTGTAAAAAGGGTCCTTTAAAAGCGGGAAGGAAGTTGCTGGGAAATCCCCTGGTGTCCTCTGGAAAATTTTTTCCCTTTCCTGAAGTTCCTTGCTAAATTTTCCTGGATTCCATGCCTTTAACCACAAGATCATATGCTGCAACATCCTGCCTGTCGGCGACAACTTCAGCTTCAACCACAACAACACAAGAGATTTAAACTTAATATTAACCGCTCCAAACTTGACTGTAAAAAATATGACTTCAATAACCGAGTTGTCAAAGCATGGAACTCATTCCCGGACTCCATAGTGTCATCCCCAAACCCCCAACACTTTACGCTTAGATTATCTACGGTTGACCTCTCCAGATTCCTAAGAGGTCAGTAAGGGGCGAGTACAAGTGCCCTAGAGTGCCTTCCGTCCCCTGTCCTATTGCTCTCCTATATCTCCTATTCCTTTCTTCTATTCCTATATCTCTTCTTCTGTTCTTTCATTGATATGTTCTATTCCTATATCTTCTTTTCTATCATTTCTTTCTTTTTTAAATATAATTTTTATTGATTTTTTAAAAATTTTGCAAAAACATAAAACATAGAAGTGTACCATCACCAAACAAAAAAATTAAAAATCCCCTTCACTGGGGAAGATTTAATTCTGTATCGTTCATTTACTTTATTACATTGTTCATTCTTTATAAAGTGATTGAATTTTATTTTTTACATTTGCATCGCTTGCTGATATTGTTAATATATAATTCTTAACCTTCTCCCACCGCCTCATTGTTGCTGCTAATTTCTCTTCATTATAGTTGTGTAATCTAATTTCCATAATTTCATAGTGAATGTGGTCCACCATGTACCTGCAGCAATTTTTTGTGGTCCATTTATTATCATCTTTCCACCCAAGCACTATGGTTGCCTGGGCACTTTCTATCGCTGCAATTTTGATTTCTTCGTATTCTTTTACCTCACTATTTTTAATCAATAATGCTGCTTCCTTGGTTATTTCTTTTCTATTATTTCTTAGATATATTTTTGTTCTGTCTGGGTCACTCCAGAAGCCAAGACCAACCCAAAAAGAGAAGCCAGACACACTGGTAAAAAGCAAAGGCAGTTTTATAAAATCCAAGAAAAACACAGGTAACAGAAAATGTCCTTACAAACAGGAAAACGCTGTATCTTCAGATATATCCACGAAGGCAAAAGTCCATGCAGCACTACAGAATTCTTGCTGCCAAGCTGAGGCTGTAGATAGCAGACCTACACCTCCCATGGGTCTTCCAAAGCTGCTGGGCCACAAGCCAGGAACAGAGACGCCGAGAAACAAGACAGGATAACACAACTCCAAACTGATAACACTCCACATGGCTTCAAGGGCTTGCCTGCCTTTTAAACCCTGCTAAGGAGGACCACACCCAAACCCAGCTGTTCCTAATTCAGTGCTGATAATACTTCTTTAATTGCTCCTTTCTTTGATCTGAATGTCTCTGTCGCATGTCAATGACGGCTTGTGCTTCATCACCTAATGACTCCAAACTACTGGCTGGGGAGAGCCCCCCCCCGGGGCTCTCATGCTGTTCTCCTTCATCCCATTCCTGATTTTCCTCTCCCCCGTCCGACTGTTCAGCCCCCTCCTCTTCGCTGTCATCCTCCTCCGGGCATGGAGCCAGCAGAGACACAGCCGGTCCCTGAGCAGCCTCAGGCTGAACCACAACAATTTTACTATGAGTATCTCCTCTATAACCTTCATCATGTATTTTGCTATGTGTATATAGATATATACCCACTAAAACCCTCATTGTGTATTGAACAAAATAAATAAATAAATAAAATAAATAAATAAAAAATAAACGTTGACATTGCTATTCCCCTACACACACACCCCTGCACATTTCATTGATGTGAAAGGATAGTTTCAGCGCTTTGCTCTTCGTTTGTCTGCCCTTTGGTGGAGGAGGTCCACATCAGGGCCAGCGCAAATGGCCAGCCAGCGGCTTTGATTTTCTAATTTATTTTGGAGTGTTGGAGGAAGACGGCTATTTAAAAGCCAAGTGTCAGGCAAGCGTCGGAGAAATAAAAATGAGCTCATCCATCTTTTATGCATCTTGTCCTCCAACGGTCAACCCCCTCCAGAAGATGAGCTCCTTGGGGTGGGATGGATTTGAGTGCCTGCCCTCTTTTCTGAGAATAAGCCTTCTGAGTGTAACAGTCACGGTTTTCCAAACAATGTCATCTGGCGGGACCCAGGGGAAGAGCCTTCTCTGTGACGGCCCCGACCCTCTGGAATCAACTCCCCCCGGAGATTAGGACTGCCCCCACCCTCCTTGCCTTTTGCAAACTCCTCAAAACCCACCTCTGCCGTCAGGCATGGGGAAATTGATTCCCCCGGGCCGTTTCCGTTTTACGCAAGGTTTGTCTGAGATGTATGATTGTTTTTATATTAAGGGTTTTAAATTGTTTTTATCATTGGATTTGTACCGTGTTTTGTGTTGTGAGCCGCTCTGAGTGTCCGGAGAGGGGCGGCATACAAATCTAATAAATAATAATAATAATAATAATAATAACAACAACAACAACAACAACAACTGATTTTCCATAAACTTTAAAATCTTCTTCAAGTTTAGCTCGTTTATGGATGAGTTCATGGATTGTGGCCATGGAGGTTTCTTGGACATCTTATGGAAGTAGCTGATGGTTGTATTTTGTTACCATTCACTGAAAGACTTTGCCCTTGTGGCTCAGGAGAGGTGGAGACATCAAAGATGAACAGGCCATAATTACAGTACAGGTGGCCAGATTCTTTTGTATAGTTACAATGGGTCAATTTTGGTTGGTCAGCCAAAAGTCATGAATCCTGTAAGTCGTTTGTCTCCAGATGTCCAAGAACCTCAACACCTAGCATGTCTTTGTTGACTTGGGTGATGACCAAGTTGGTGATGGTTATAACTTTGGATGGTCAACGAACTGCTGTAAGACAAGGGCTACATTTATCACCCAAGAATCTGCTACTAGGATCAAAGAGATTTTAAAATGTTTAGAGTCTTAAGAATCTGAAACGGTTCTTGGATGTTCTGTCTTTATTATATTGATGGCCTTTGACTGTAATAAAGGTTTTACTTACCATTACCTTGGTACCAACCAGGTCTGAACTTGGCTAGCCACTGGGCTTAGACTGAAGGCCAGACCTCAAGTTTTCATTGGGGGGGGGGAAGAGGGAGAAGGAGGAGGAGGACCACTTGTTGATGGATTTGACGCCTACTTCCTATTTCCGTCTAAACTCTCAGAATTCCCTTACAGAAAGAAACTTGGAGAAACCGTTTAACAATTGAGAAAGAAAGTAACATTTGTTGACCTGTTGTAATTTTTCTCTTCATTGTTCTTGAATGCACCTTGTACTGGATCTCTCTTATTTACTTAGTATTCTCATGCATCTTTTACTACTTTATAAGTAACTCAAGGCAGCAAACATATCTAATAATCCATCCTCCTTCTATTGACCCCACACACTCTCAGTCTCCTGGTGATTGGCTCAAAATAACCCAGCTGGCTTTCACGGCTAAGGCGGGACTAGAACTCTCAGTCTCCTGGCGATTGGCTCAAAATCACCCAACTGGCTTTCACGGCTAAGGCGGGACTAGAACTCTCAGTCTCGTGGCGATTGGCTCAAAATCACCCAGCTGTCTTCCATGGCTAAGGCGGGACTAGAACTCTCAGTCTCCTGGTGATTGGCTCAAAATCACCCAGATGGCTTTCATGGCTAAGGCGGGACTAGAACTCTCAGTCTCGTGGTGATTGGCTCAAAATCACCCAGCTGTCTTCCATGGCTAAGGCGGGACTAGAACTCTCAGTCTCCTGGCGATTGGCTCAAAATCACCCAGATGGCTTTCACAGCTAAGGCGGGACTAGAACTCTCAGTCTCCTGGTGATTGGCTCAAAATCACCCAGATGGCTTTCACGGCTAAGGCGGGACTAGAATTCTCAGTCTTGTGATGATTGGCTCAAAATCACCCAGCTGGCTTTCACGGCTAAGGCGGGACTAGAATTCTCAGTCTCCTGGCGATTGGCTCAAAATCACCCAGATAGCATTCACGGCTAAGGCAGGACTAGAATTCACAAACTCCCAGTTTTGGGGCCAACCACTACACTCAATTAGCTTGAAGCTGTTTTGGGTCCAGCTGTCTGGGCAGAGGACGGATGCAATTTTATCTCCTGTTTTGGAACTTTGGAGTTGGAAGACACAAACATTCCCAAAGTGCCTCCCAGCTCTGTTCTGAGCAGGCGGTTTGATCAGCTGGGAACATCTGCTCCTCCATCCGTTCCCTGCGGTGCTTGCTCAGCTAGCTGGTCTCCGCGATGGATCAGAAACATAGAAACATAGAAACAAAGAAGACTGACGGCCAGTGTTCCCTCTAATTCTTTTGGGGGGTGGGCGGAAAAGTATAGTGTCTGAGCGGCAGTCCCTTTGGGACTGGGCGGCACAGAAATAATAAATAAATAAACAAATAAACAAATAAAAAACCACCCTGTTTTGCCTCAGAGAATTTCAAAATAAAATACTGTACTGTGTGTCTATAACAGTGAGCTCATAATAGGGCAACTCTATCAATATCAAAATGCCATTTAAATAGTTGAGCTAGTTTCAAACTAGATTTTGATTTTCTTTCTCTCTTCCTTACTCCCATTCTTTTTCTTTCTCTTTTCCTTCCACTCTTTTTTCTATCTGTTTCTCTCTCTTCCTCTCTCTCTCCTTCCCTCTCACTCTTTCCCTCTCGGCTTCTGGGCAGGTTTGGAAAACTCTGAGTTGATGATGATTTTTAAGTGAGCGATTGCTCACTGCTCAGCTTAGAGGGAACTATGCTGACGGCAGAAAAAGACCTCATGGTCCATCTAGTCTGCCCTTATACTATTTCCTGTGTTTTATCTTAGGAGGGATATATGTTTATCCCAGGCATGTTTAAATTCAGTTACTGTGGATTTACGTCTGCTGGAAGTTTGTTCCAAGGATCTACTACTCTTTCAGTGAAATAATATTTCCTCACGTTGCTTTTGATCTTTCCCCCAACTAACTTCAGATTGTTTCCCCTTGTTCTTGTGTTCACTTTCCTATTAAAAACACTTCCCTCCTGAACCTTATTTAACCCTTTAATATATTTAAATGTTTCAATCATGTCCCCCCTTTCCCTTTGTCCTCCAGACTAGACAGATTGAGTTCATTAAGTCTTTCCTGATACGTTTTATGCTTAAGACCTTCCACCATTCTTGTGGCCCGTCTTTGGACCCGTTCAATTTTGTCAATAAAACAGAAAGAGGACTTGGAAATTCCATGTATGAAGGAGTAGCTGGGAACGCCAGATGGATAGGCGTCCGAAACCTCAGTAATGTATTTTTTGGAGTACAGTGGTACCTCTACTTATGAACTTAATTCGTTCCGTGACCAGGTTCTTAAGTAGAAAAGTTTGTAAGTAGAAGCAATTTTTCTCATAGGAATCAATGTAAAAGCAAATAATGCGTGCAAACCCATTAGGAGAGAAATAAAAGCTCCGAATTTGGGTGGGAGGAGGAGGAAGAAGAAGAAGAGGAGGATAGTTGCTGTCCAGAGCGAAGGGAGTGTTTCTATTCTCTGGGTGCTGGCAGAGGTTTATTCCCTCTTCAGGTGCCCAGAGAAAGGAAAATGCTTTGTTTACTCTGGACTGCCAAAGCCAATGAAAGGCTCCTCTGGCAGCCCAGAAAAGCCCGAGATGGCCGGGATTAAAGGGGGAATGGCAGGAAACTGACCGGGCCTTCGTGCTGCTCTCAAATTTCCTGGGAATTTTTTCCGGGCTCGGGTTCTTAAGTAGAAAATGGTTCTTAAGAAGAAGCAAAAAAATCTTGAACTTCCGGTTCTTATCTAGAAAAGTGCTTAAGTAGAGACGTTCTTAAGTAGAGGTACCACTGTATAAGACGCACCGGAGCATAAGACGCACCTTAATTTTGGGGGAGGAAAATAGGGAAAAGAATCTGCTTGCCAGGTATTCACCTGGCTAGCAACCTTAGTCTGGTCAGCTTCAGCACATTATTTTATCCCCTAATTAGGGCTTTTAAAAATGTTTATTCCTTTAGTTAGGATGTTTCATTACCCAACTATGTAACATCATCAGTGCTAGAAGGGAGTTAGGAATCAATGTAAAAGCAAATAATGCATGTGATTGGGGAAACCACAGGGAGGGTGGAGGCCCTGTTTCCTCCCAGGAGATTCCTAGAGAGGCCCCACGGAGGCTTCTCCCCCCTTTTCCGGCCCTGTTTCCTCCCTGGAGATTCCTAGAGCGGCCCCATGGAGGCTTCTCCCCACCTTTTCCGGCCCTGTTTCCTCCCAGGAGATTCCTAGAGAGGCCCCACAGAGGCTTCTTCCTGCCTTTTCCAGCCTTGCTTCCTCCCAGGACATTCCGAGAGAGGCCCCACAGAGGCTTCTCCCTGCCTTTTCCAGCCTTGTTTCCTCCCAGGAGATTCCTAGAGAGGCCCCACAGAGGCTTCTCCCTGCCTTTTCCAGCCTTGTTTCCTCCCAGGAGATTCCTAGAGAGGCCCCACAGAGGCTTCTCCCTGCCTTTTCCAGCCTTGTTTCCTCCCAGGAGATTCCTAGAGAGGCCCCACAGAGGCTTTTCCCTGCCTTTTCCAGCCTTGTTTCATCCCAGAAGATTCCTAGAGAGGTCCCACTGAGACTTCTCCCTGCCTTTCCTGGCCCTGTTTCCTCCCAGGAGATTCCTAGAGAGGGCCCACGGAGGCTTCTCCCCGCCTCTCCCGGTTACAGTATCGGAGGCTCAGGTTTGTAAGTGGAAAATGGTTCTTGAGAAGAGGCAAAAGAAATTTGAACACCCGTTTCTTATCTAGGAGGTACCACTGTATTGTCTTCTATTGGTGATATACAAGCTTTACTGACAAGATATTATTCACCAAACAGATGCTGGGTGAACGAAGAAATTTTTGCACCAGTGATCTGATTAAAATATATAGTGGGATCTGCTGCTGCTGCTACTAATAATTTGTTCAAGCGGCAGTTGCACCTCCTGTTGTATCGCAGCTTAATATTCCATATGGCAATCCCGTATCGGCTTTCCTAAAAAATATATATTATTATTATTATTATTATTTGAGGATGCCTGCTGCAAATGTAGAGGCTGCAAATGTAGAGGCTGGCACTCTCTCACTGTGGCTAACCTCATGCAAATTGGCTTTGGCTTGGTCTGCGCATCTAGCCCCTTCTAGGTCAATCAAACCATGGCTTAATGCAGGCGTGAAAACAGCTGAATTGAAACCTGTGCTTTTGTTCGCTTTAATGTCGCTGTTTCTGATGCCACCCTTGTAATTTTTCAGTAGGAAATGATTTGTTAATAGCTGAAGGCTCGGATGCAGCCGAAATCTCAGTTGAAGGCTGCAATCCTTGTTCTTTCGATTTCTTCTTCCCCCTTTTTAAATAACATATTTTTTACTCTTTACGTATATTATAGATGTATTGAATACAGGGTATTTGTCCTGGCATTCCACTTGCCATGAAACAAAGATTAAAAACAAGATAACACATATATATTATAGATTCGACACAAAAATACGTAACCCTTCCCTGGCGCAGAGCTGAAGGGATTGGATACTGTAGCCTAGAGGATAATTCTCTGCCTTACAAGGCAAAGGTTGCAGGTTCAAGTCCCAGTGGGTATGGCTAGCTGATGATGCCAAAATAAGGCCGAAATAGATCTATCCTAGTCTCCCTTAATTTTCAAATTCAGCAAAAAACATGTGACATATATATATATATACTGCTCAAAAAAAGGGAACACTCAAATAACACATCCTAGTACTGAATGAATGAAATATTCTCATTAAATTCTCTTTGTTCTGTACAAAGTTGATTGTGCACAACAGCAGGTGAAATTGATTGTCCATCAGTGTTGCTTCCTAAGTGGACAGTTTGATTTCACAGAAGTTGGATTTGCTTGGAGCTATATTGTGTTGTTTAAGTGTTCCCTTTATTTTTTTGAGCAGTGTATATTTTTTGTGTGCCTGTGTGTAATATGTATGTACACATATGGTATATATACATAGAATTAAAGAGTATATTTGGGATGTTCAGGAATAGTAAATAGATTGTATCTCTTTGAGGTGAGGAGAGGCCAGGCACCCTAACCCTAATTCAAACCCTGATGTGAGTGACATCAAGTTAGCCACCTTTAAGTCAGTCACATGACCTTTAAGCCACCCCCAATCACATGATCATCAAGCCACTCCTACCTGGTCACATGGCCAGCAAACCACACCCACAAAATAAGCCATGCCCACAGTGTGGTAGTAAAAAAATTTGCAGCCCTTAACTGCCCCCACCATAGAGTCTTCTCCTAGCATGACATCCTTTTTCCTCTATCTTTGTTAACTGAGAGACCTACCAATGTGGTGCCACCAGCGACAGGGACCTGCAGCAGAGAGATGAAAGAGCCACAGGCGGCTCCAGAGCCCGGGGGTTGCTGACCCCTGTTCTAGGGTTACGTTTAACCTTGGGTACACGATTCTAATGGAGGGAGAGATGGAAGGCATTAATCTTGGCCCCACACAAAACCTAGGTGCCAAGACAGACGGACAGCTCAATCGATTAAACAGGTGGAACCATAAACCATCGGATGTGATATAAAAACAGCATCAAAGAAATGGGAGCCAATGACAGGGAGAAATAAATGATAGCAGCAGTTACGGATAAAAAAGAGCACAGGGCTAACTCAGCACAGCGTTGTGGAAATGAATGAAGGGATATTGCACCGCCGCCTACCAAGGAGAGTAAAAATATATTTATCAGGCGAAATGAATCCCAGATAAATCAAGGTTTTGGAACGTCTGGCATATCGGGAGTGTTATCAAAAAAAGCCAATTGTGGAAAGATCCCTTTCCTGTGATTTGAGAAGAGAATAGACTTGCGTCTTGTTATCCCTAGAATACCAAAATGTGAGCTAGACTTGGGATAAATTTGCACAACCTGGTGTGAGCAGCGGAGCAAAATCCCTGGTGCAAAAAAAAAAAAATCAAGAGAAGAATTTAGGGGTAGTGATTTCTGACAGTCTTCAAATGAGTGAACAGTGCGGTCAGGCGGGAGGAAAAGCGAGTAGAATGCTTGGCTGCATAAGGAAGAGGTAGATTGTGATCCCACTGTATAGAGCGCTGGTGAGACCAACAATGTCGTCTGGCGGGTCCCGGGGAAGAGCCTTCTCTGTGGCGGCCCCGACCCTCTGGAACCAGCTCCCCCCGGAGATTAGAACTGCCCCCACCTTCTTTGCCTTCCGTAAACTCCTTAAAACTCACCTCTGCCATCAGGCATGGGGGAATTGAGGCATTCCCCCTCCCTCCCCCAGGCCTATATAATTTATGTATGGTGTGACTGTGTGTATGACTGGTTTAATAATGGTTTTTTTAATGTTTTTTAAATTTATTAGATTTGTTATGAATTGTCTTATTGTATGCTGTGAGCCGCCCCGAGTCTACAGAGAGGGGCGGCATACAAATCTAATAAATAAATAAATAAATTTGGAATAATACTGTGCTCAGTTCTGGAGACCTCACCTACAAAAAGAGATGGATCAAATTGAACGGGTCCAAAGACGGACTACAAAAATGGTGGAAGGTCTTAAGCATAAAACGTATCAGGAAAGACTTCATGAACTCCGTCTGTATAGTCTGGAGGACCGAAGGGAAAGGGGGGACATGATCGGAACATTTAAATAAGTTAAAGGGTTAAATAAGGTCCAGGAGGGAAGTGTTTTTAGTAGGAAAGTGAACACAAGAACAAGGGGGCACAATCTGAGGTTTGTTGGGGGAAAGATCAGAATCAACATGAGAAAATATTATTTGACCAAAAGAGTAGTAGAGGCTTGGAACAAACTTTCAGCAGACATGGTTGGTAAATCCACCGTGACTGAATGTAAACAGACCTGGGATAAACATAGATCCATCCTAAGATAAAATACAGGAAATAGTGTAAGGGCAGACGAGATGGACCAGGAGGTCTTTTTCTGCCGTCAATCGTTTATGTTTCCATGTTTCTAAAAAATGTTCCTTGTTTGTTCATTGCCTGAATTAGAGAGCACATGTGCCCGCACACACCGAAAACTTGCAGCTGTGATTAAAATAAGCCTTCCCAAAAGGGCAACGCATGGCACGTCTCCAACTTTCCCCCCTTGCAAAATGTAATTTTAGAATTTCCAAATTAGCATCTGGGAGCGGGGCTGAGCCGCCAGGCCGAACGCAAATAACGCAGCGCAAAGACAGAAGATTTCTTGATGGTTAGCTCCAAATTTTCTTCTATTTATTCTCTCCTCTTGACTTCAGGAATTGCATGGGTGGCAGAGGTGGGTTTCAGAAGGTTCTGACCTGTTGTGGAGAACCGGTAGCAAAAACGTCGAGTACAGTGATACCTCGTCTTACAAACTTTTCGAGATACAAACCCAGGGTTTAAGATTTTTTTGCCTCTTCTTACTGTTCTGTCGGGCTCTCTGGTAGAATCCTCCCAAAAATCCACAGGTACAAATTTCAGACACACACACGTTTGAAAATTCAAAGCAATGTTATTTATAATGAAAAATCACTTAAACCAAGCCCTCTTTTGGAATAGCAAAGAGCACTTGTCTCCAAACAAACTGGTAATTGGTACAAGTCCCTTATCAGTTCTGTGATACTTAGCTTGCAGCTATGAGGCAATTCACAGTCCTTCTTCTTTCACAAAGTGAAACACACTTTGCTCTGGTTTAGTTTCAAAGCGGGGAAAAATCAGCACACAAAAGGTCAAAGTCAGCAAAGCAGTCACGAAACACAACGATCAGATAATCCTCCACAATGGCCAAACCCACAGGCTGCTATTTATAGCAGCCTCACTAATAACCACAGCCCCACCAACCACAGGTGGCCTCATTTTCTTTGATAATAATCTCTCAGTTGTTGCTGCCTATGCATTGCTCTCCGCATGCGTGGCTGTATCATTAACTCTTGTTCTGAATCCAAGGAGGAGCTAGATAATTGATCTCCTTCTGAGCTGTCTGCCACACTCTCCTCCTCCCTGTCACTCATGTCTTCTTGGTCAGAGGAGCCTTCATCATCAGATTCCACCGGGGGCAAAACAGGCCTGCAGCATGTGGATGTCTTCCCCACATCCACAGTCCTTGGGGCAGGAGCTGGGGCAGAGCTAACTACAACACTTACAAACTATTTTCATCTTACAAACCCACCACCGCCACTGGGATGCCCCACCTCCGGACTTCCGTTGCCAGCGAAGCACTCGTTTTTGCACTGCTGGGATTCCCCTGAGGATCCCCTCCATGGGATACCCCACCTCCGGACTTCTGTGTTTTTGCGATGCTGCAATAATCCAATACTAAAAACAATTAAAACCCATTTTAATAAAAAACCAAACATACATACAGACATACCATGCATAAAATTGTAAAGGTCTAGGGGGAAAGAGGATCTCAATCCTTTTTGCCCAGTTTCCTTCTTCTCAAGAACCAAAACGCTGAAGACCTTTTGGATCCTAACTTCACCGGAAAGTTGTCTTCTTCAGATAATGCCACCTTGGGATGTAAAATTTTGTCTAAGTTAAACTCGTTGATACATTCATGTGTGTGACCTTTTCTGGACGTTTTATCTTCTCCCTCCTGGGAACTGACTCGTTTTTTTCCCGAGTTGGCTTGACATGAGATTCTTCCTGTTTTACTAGGGAAAATATATGCTTCCTCAACGATTGCTGGGGCCTCCCGAGAGATTTCTTAGATGTCCTCCGAAACAAGCTTAGGGAACTGGCAACTGAGTTTTTCTCCCTTTCCATGAAGGGATGGGAGAAATAGAGGAGCAAACCTCAGAATTCATCATTTTATGATGTGCAGGTTGCCAGGTATTTCCAAAAACGCCCTCCCAGAGCCTCTGTGCAAGCCAAAAATCAGCTGGCCAGCACATACATGCACGTTGGAGACGACGGTTTGCGTGCCAGCAGATATAGCTCTGCGTGCCCCCTGTGGCACCCATGCCATAGGTTTGCCATCACTGGTCTATCTCAATGGCTTTCTGTCCAAGTTCTGAATGATCTCTGTAGCTGGTCAAATTCCTCTTTCTTTCTTTCTTTCTTTCTTTCTTTCTTTCTTTCTTTCTTTCTTTCTTTCTTTCTTTCCTTCCTTCCTTCCTTCCTTCCTTCCCTCCTTCTTTCCTTCTTTCCTTCTTTCCTTTCTTTCCTTCCTTCTTTCCTTCTTTCTTTCTTTCCTTCTTTCCTTCTTTCCTTCTTTCCTTCGTCCTTTCTTTCTTTCCTTCCTTCTTTCCTTCTTTCCTTCTTTCCTTCGTCCTTTCTTTCTTTCCTTCCTTCTTTCCTTCTTTCCTTCTTTCCTTCTTTCTTTCCTTCCTTCCTTCCTTCCTTCTTTCCTTCTTTCCTTCTTTCCTTCTTTCCTTCTTTCCTTCTTTCCTTCTTTCCTTCTTTCCTTCTTTCCTTCTTTCCTTCTTTCCTTCTTTCCTTCTTTCCTTCTTTCCTTCTTTCCTTCTTTCCTTCTTTCCTTCTTTCCTTCTTTCCTTCCTTCCTTCTTTCCTTCCTTCCTTCCTTCCTTCCTTCCTTTCTTTCTTTCTATCTTTCTTTCTGGACTAAGCTGTGGCATCTTCTTGTCTTTCTTTTCATGACCTAAAACTTAGGTCCTAGCTTAGGTTACATTCATAGGATATGAGCCGCAAGATCTCATTTCTGACCTGGTCACAACCAACCCACCTTTGTTGCGTTCATTCAGTTGAAAGCCAATGTTCAAAAGGTCTGAAAAGATGTTACACCGAGACCTGTAAAAGTGAGATGGAGAATGTGGTGTTTTTGTTCTCTAACTTTGATCTTGTACCGATGCCTGCTTTTTCGCTGTTCCTTTCTCTCATCCGTCACGCTGTATGATTCACGGTTGCAAATGATTGCCGGGCAGATAACCCTTTTTCTAAAGGATGAATAATACAGTGTTGAATTTTGCTTGACAATGGGTAAAATCAGTTTGGATAAATGGTTCTCTAATAACGGTCGTCCTGAAGGGGAAGGAAAACACACATCAGAGATGGTGTTTTTATTAGTTTATGAAGATATAAAATGTAGAAAATGATGGGAAGCTAGGGGAGAATAAAGTAAGGACAGGACAGAATAGAACAGAATTCTCCCTTTGTCCAAGAGTGATTGGACACGCAAAGAATTTGTCCCTAGTGCGTAAGCTCTCAGTATACATACAACCTCAACTTCTTTATTTTTACACAATAATATATGTTTGTTTGTTTATTTATTTATTTATTTATTTATATTTATTTATTGATTGATTGATTGATTTATTTATTTATTTATTTATTTATTTATTTATTTTTGATTTACTGATTGATTGATTGATTGATTGATTGATTGATTGTTAGAGTTGAAAGGGACCATGCAGGTCATCAAGTCCAACCCCCTGCCTGAGCAGGAATCCTAAAGCATCCCAGCCAAATGGCAGTCCAATCTCCTCTTGAAAGTGTCCAAAGTTGGGGAGTTCACAACCTCCGCAGGCAGGCCGTTCCACTGGTTGATCGCTCTGACCGTCAGGAAGTTCTTCCTTACTTCTAGGTTGAATCTCTCCTTGGTCAGCTTCCAGCCGTCGTTCCTCGTCCGGCCCTCTGGTGCTCTGGAGAATAGAGTGGCCCCCTCCTCTCTGTGGCAACCCCTCATATACCTATATACAGCTATCATGTCCCCTCTGGCCCTCCTTTTCTCTAGGCTATCCATGCCCAGTTCCATAACAAGAAATGGCTATGCTAGCCATTTCTATAACAACAAACCTATCAGTGGATAGAATTCCTATCAGGGATAGGAAGAGATAGGATTGGAGAAAAACAGAATCGGCATATTGCCCCTAACAATCTGGGTCCTCATTTGACCCACCTTGGAAGGATGGAAGCCTGAGTCGCTGGTGAGATTTGAACTGCTGAACTAGCAGTTAGCTGAAGGAGCCTGCAGTGCTGCGCTTTTAACCACTGCGCCATCCCAAGGCAACCATTTTTCCAAAGTTCCAGAAAGCAGGACAAGAAGACTAGACTTTCAATCCTGGGCCTAGAAAGTTTAGAATGAAGACGCCTTAAACAAGATCTAAGTATTGCCCACAAGATCATATGCTGCAACGTCCTGCCTGTCGGCGACTACTTCAGCTTCAACCACAACAACACAAGAGCACACAACCAATTTAAACTTAATATTAACCGCTCCAAACTTGATTGTAAAAAATATGACTTCAGTAACTGAGTTGTCGAAGCGTGGAACTCATTACTGGACTCCATAGTGTCATCCCCAAACCCCCAACACTTTACCCTTAGATTATCTACGGTTGACCTCTCCAGATTCCTAAGAGGTCAGTAAGGGGCGAGTACAAGTGCACTAGAGTGCCTTCCGTCCCCTGTCTTATTGCTCTCCTATATCTCCTATACCTTTCTTCTATTCCTATATCTCTTCTATTCTTTCATTGATATGTTCTATTACTATATCTTCTTTTCTATTCTTTCTTAGATATATTTTACTATGAGTATCTCCTCTATAGCCTTCATCATGTATTTTACTATGTGTATATAGATATATACCCACTAAAACCCTCATTGTATATTGGACTAACTAACTAACTAACTAACTAACTAACTAACTAACTGAATGAACGAACGAATAAATAAATAAATGAATAAATAAATAGATAGATAAATAGATAAATAGTAATGGATGGAAACTAATTGCAAGTAATTCCCCGACAATGAGAATAATTAATCAGTGGAACAGCTTGCCTCCAGAAGTTGTGGGTGCTCCAACACTGGGGGTTTTTCAAGGAGAGACTGGACAGCCATTTCACTGGAGATAGTATAGGGTCTCCTGTTTGAGCAGGAGGTTTGATTAGAAGACCTCCAAGGTCCCTTCCAACTTCTGTTAATTCTGATGGTGAGACTGAGGGGAGAAGGATGGGATGAGAAGAGATGGCATGTAGGTTGGAGACTTTAACTGCAGGATACAGTGGGGAGAGAGGTGCTCAAGAGGAAAAACCAAGATGCAGAGAAGAACAAGAACATCCATGAAATGGAGAACTTCAATCATGACGAATGATGCATATGAAGCCAAGAAGTGCTGCCGATTCTGGATAGATGGAGGTCCAAATTCCAGACCAACATTTTGATGGAAAGCCTTGAAGGCAACTGCTAGAAATTGTGTATCAAAAAATTGCAGCAGACTTCCAAAGGAATTCATCCTGAAGACACCCAAGGCCCCAAAAGTCCAATATTTGAAGGAGGAGACTTTGAGAAGCATCTAACCCAACATAAATAAACAAACAATCAGATTTCTAAATTTAGTGACTGTTCTCCCTGTGATGAGACTCTTTATGGAAAGGATTTGGTCTTCTCCGTTTCCATCCCGAAGGAAAAACGGAGCCCCCGTCCTCAATTCAGAAGCGTGGAACTCATCTGATTGCTTTGTCTCTGCAATGTAACTTTTGCCGATCAATAAAATTAATCCCATTTATCCTGGCGTGGTTAAGAGGGACGCTTGAAGGTCCCTAACCAGCAGGAAGAAATGGGGGTGATTAGTGTCAATTCTCCTTGTTGCCTTGTGATGGATTTTCATCGTTGCCTCTACAGATTCTTGGCTTGGTTGCCTTTTGCCCTAAATAGCTTGTCTAATAAAAGTTATTATCTTGAGGCACAAATCTACTTCATGCTCCAATTTCACTTTGCAAGAGTCAATAATAATAGCAGGACAATGATTGTTTTAAAGCAGGACCTTTCAGAAATCAGGGTTGGCCTTTTCTTTCCTCTTCCAGCCCCCACCCCCAAGTACTATCTTGAGAAATGAGGTCGCACCAATGCTTGGAAAAGGCTTTCGAGCTGATAAACGGGACGCCCAGGTTGACATTAGCAGCAAAATCAATTGAACATCTTTGGCAGTGTCCGTCAGGAATCCAGAATGCAGATGAGTCTTTGGTGATGAAAGCTAGTCAACCCATCGACCCGAGGCTGCTGGCTTAAAGGGCAGACAAAAAACAGACAGTACTTCCTTGTGCTGTGGATGGAGCCCATATCATTGTTTATAAGCCATATTTTATGAATGGCTTTGTGTAAGTAAGCTGTGTTGGACTGCCGTGAAGATCTGGGATGGATTATGGAACCTTCCAAATAGAAACATAGAAACATAGAGTCTGTGGAGAGGGGTGGCATACAAATCCAATCAATCAATCAACCAACCAACCAACCAACAAACAAACAAACATAGAAGATTGACGGCAGAAAAAAGACCTCCTGGTCCATCTAGTCTGCCCTTGTACTATTTCCTGTATTTTATCATAGGATGGATCTATGTTTATCCCAGGCATGTTTCAATTCAGTGACTGTGGATTTACCTACCACGTCTGCTGGACGTTTGTTCCAAGCATCTACTACTCTTTCAGTCAAATAATGTTTTCTCAGGTTGCTTCTGATCTTTCCCCCAACTCACCTCAGATTGTGCCCCCTTGTCCTTGTGTTTCCTATTAAAAACACTTCCCTCCTGAACCTTATTTAACTCTTTAACATATTTAAATGTTTCGATCATGTCCCCCTTTTCCCTTCTGTCCTCCAGACCAGTGTTTCCCAACCTTGACAACTTGAAGATATCTGGACTTGAAGTCCAAATATCTTCAAGTTGCCAAGGTTGGGAAACCGTGCTCCAGACTGTTCTGTCGGGCTCTCTGGTAGAATCCTCCCAAAAAGTCACAGGTACAAATTTCAGACACACACACGTTTGAAAATTCAAAACAATGTTCTTTATAATGAAAATTCACTTAAACCAAGCCCTCTTTTGGTATAGCAAAGAGCACTCATCTCCAAACAAACTGGTAATTTGTACAAGTCCTTTATCAGTTCTGAGATACTTAGCTTGCAGCTGTGAGGCAATTAACAGTCCTTCTTCTCTCACAAAGTGAAACACACTTTGCTCTGGGTTAGTTTCAAAGCGGGGAAAAAACAGCACACAAAAAGTCAAAGTCAGTAAAGCAGTCATGAAACACAACGATCAGATAATCCTCCACAATGGCCAAACCCACAGGCTGCTCTTTATAGCAGCCTCACTAATGACCACAGCCCCACCCAACCACAGGTGGCCTCATTTTCTTTGATAATAATCTCTCAGTTGTTGTTGCCTATGCATCGCTCTCTGCATGCGTGGCTGTATCATTAACTCTTGTTTTGAATCCAAGGAAGGAGCTAGATAATTGATCTCCTTCTGAGCTGTCTGCCCCACTCTCCTTCTCCCTGTCACTCATGTCTCCTTGGTCAGAGGAGCCTTCATCAGCAGATTCCACCGGGGGCAAAACAGGCCTGCAGCATGTGGATGTCTCCCCCACACCCACAGTCCTTGGGGCAGGAGTGGGCCAGAGCTAACCACAACACAGACTGTACAGATTGTGTTCATGAAGTCTTTCCTGATAGGTTTGATGCTTAAAACCTTCTGCCATTTTTGTAGCCCATATTTGGACCCATTTTGTACAAATCAAACCTGCCGTGGCTTTTACGTGGTAGACTTGGTTTGCACACAGCCACTGCTTGGCTTCCACCGACCCACCGCTACAACAAATAGCTTTGCTTGCCTTGGAAGTAGACCGACGCCAAAATTAATCCAAAAGGGCTTCAGAGCAGGAGGACAATGGGGTGGGAAGGAGAGTCAAACACAACGGAAGGAGTCTAACCTTGATGATTATGGCCCACCTTGACCAGGTCAGGGATGCTAACAGGATGCCGTTGCCAATAAAACCGTTTAGCTGTCCAGTTCTTGGCACAAGCTGCCTCTCTCGCAAGAAGTAAATATTTAATACTCACATGTCTGATACCTGAAATTGCTGCTTTTAGATGCATTTTGTGCTATTACTTGGTTTCCACATTAACAACAACAGGCCAAGGCACTCAGGTATATTCTCCCTCGCCTTCTCAGCTCTCCCCAAAAGTGTAATTGCTTTGGAACTGCCAGATAGTTGGTAAAAAGCAATTTTCTTCACATTATGGGGAAAATCTATCCCATCATATTATTTGCTGTAACCTTTGAGAGTTCGAGGAGAAGCCGCAGCAGTAGCAGTAGAAGCAGACTCAGCTCGGGTGCAGCCTTCAGATTGGCTCTTTCTTTCTTTCTTTCTTTCTTTCTTTCTTTCTTTCTTTCTTTCTTCTCTCTCTCTCTCCCTCCCTCCCTCCCTTCCTTCCTTCTTTCTTTCTTTCTTTCTTTCTTCTTTCTTTCTTTCTTATTTTCTCTTTCTTTCTTTCTTTCTTTCTTTTTTTCTTTCTTTCTTTATTCCCCCTTTCCTTTCTTTCTTCCTTTTCTTGCTCTTTCCCTTCCTCTCTCCCTCTCTCTCTACCTCCCTCTCTCCCTTCCTTCTTTTTTCCTTTCCCCCTTGCCCGCTTCCTTTTTCATTTGTTCATTCGTTTGTTCGTTCCTTCCTTCCTTCCTTTCTCTTTCCTCCCTCCCTCCCTTTCTCTTTCCTCCCTCCCTTCCTTCCTTACTTGTCTTGCCCCCTTCCCTTCCTCCACCCTCTTTCTGCCTCCCTCCCCCTTCCCTCCCTCCCTCCCTCCCTTCTTTTTTTCTTGCCCCCTTCCCTTTTTTCCCTTCCTTCCTTCCTTTCTCTTTCCTCCCTCCCTCCCTCCCTTACTTTCTTACTTGTCTTGCTCCTTTCCCTTCCTCCACCCTCTCTCTGCCTCCCTCCCCCTTCCCTCCCTCCCTCCCTTCTTTTTTTCTTGCCCCCTTCCTTCCTTCCTTTCTCTTTCTTCCCTCCCTCCCTTCCTTACTTTCTTACTTGTCTTGCCCCCTTCCCTTCCTCCACCCTCTCTCTGCCTCCCTCCCCCTTCCCTCCCTCCCTTCTTTTTTTCTTGCCCCCTTCCTTCCTTCCTTTCTCTTTCTTCCCTCCCTCCCTTCCTTACTTTCTTACTTGTCTTGCCCCCTTCCCTTCCTCCACCCTCTCTCTGCCTCCCTCCCCCTTCCCTCCCTCCCTTCTTTTTTTCTTGCCCCCTTCCTTCCTTCCTTTCTCTTTCTTCCCTCCCTCCCTTCCTTACTTTCTTACTTGTCTTGCCCCCTTCCCTTCCTCCACCCTCTCTCTGCCTCCCTCCCCCTTCCCTCCCTCCCTTCTTTTTTTCTTGCCCCCTTCCCTTTTCCTTCCTTCCTTTTCTTTTTTCCTTCTTTCTTTCCCCTCCTCTCTTTTCAACCTTGTTTCCTGGACCATTACTAAGCCAGTGTTTGGCAGTTTAAAGCTGTGTGGCCTTCAACTCACATCTGGCTGGGTAATTCTGGGCATTGAAGGCCACATAGCTAAAAGTTGCCAAGGTCAAGAATCGCTGCACTAAAGAAATCGCGGCAAGATGTGTGGGTGAAACGCCATATTTATCCAAGGCAAACTTTGCATGTTCTCTAATCCCTTTGAGTCTCCGGTGTCATCTTCTTAGTAGAGATGGTTATTCATGAGGACAGGTTGAGCCTGAAATGATCATCAGCAGTGAATTTTTAATGGAAATCCTATTGTTCTTTGAGAAATGTGTTTTATGCATCTGGATGTGCTTGAAGGGTCTTCATCGGTCTTCATCAGCCCAGAACCTTCTGGGTTTGTGTGATGTCTATTCCCATAATCCCTGCATGGTTTTTGGCTGGGTGGGGACTCTGTGGAGCTCAGTCCAACATACTTGGAAGACACCCAAGATGGCAAAGCCCAACTTATCCATTACGTGATCGGAGTGTCTGAGAAAATATTGATAGGAAGCCTAGAAGCAAGAAATGAATTCAATGATGGACTCTTTCCTTTCCTTTTTCAAACAACAGATTGCCCACAAAATCATATGCTGCAACGTCCTGCCTGTCAATGACTACTTCAGCTTCAACCGCAACAACACAAGAGCACACAACAAATTCAAGCTTAATATTAATCGCTCCAAGCTTGACTGTAAAAAATATGACTTTAGCAATCGAGTTGTCGAAGCGTGGAACGCATTACCGGACTCAGTAGCGTCAACCCCTAACCCCCAACATTTCTCCCTTAGACTATCCACGATTGACCTCTCCAGGTTCCTAAGAGGTCAGTAAGGGGTGTACATAAGTGCACTAGCCTGCCTTTTGTCCCCTGTCCAATTGTCTCCCCTTATCTCATATCTCATATATCTTTTCTTCCTTTCATGTATCTTCTCCTCTACTTTTATATCTTTTCTTTATATATAATACTTCATGTCTATCCTCTTCAATATGTATTGTGTATTGGACAAAATAAATAAATAAATAAAATAAAATAAATAAGAGTAGAGTAAAATAGAGTAGAGTGGAGTAGAGTACAATTGAGTAGAACAGAATTATTTATTGAAGTATTTATTTGTTGGTTTGTTTATTTATTTATTTATTTATTAGATTCTTAATAGGAATATTTGATCAAAAAAATTGAAAGGAAATACTAGTATATTATATTATATTATATTATATTATATTATAGAATAAAATAGGATAGGATAGAATTCTTTATTGGCCAAGTGTGATAGGACACACAAGGAATTTGTCTTTGGTGCAGATGCTCTCAGTGTGCATAAAAGAAAAGATATGTTTGTCAAGAATCATGACGTACACACTTAATGATTGTCATAGGGTTCAAATAAGCAATCAGGAAACAATATTAACCTAAATTGCAAGGATACAAGCAACAAAGTTTGTTTTTTGTTTATTTGTTTAGCAGAAGGATGGCATTTTGGTAAAAACCTGTTCTTATCTAATTGTCTTGGTGTGCAGTACTCTGCAGCAATGTTTTGAGGGTAGGAGTTGAAACAGTTTGTGTCCAGGATGCGAGGGGTCAGTAAATATTTTCCCCACCCTCTTTTTGACTTGTGCAGTCTACAGGTCCTCAATGGAAGGCAGGTTGGTAGCAATTGCTTTTTCGGCAGTTCTGATTGTCCTCTGGAGTCTGCGTCGGTCTTGTTGGGTTGCAGAACCAAACAATTATAAACAATCTGGGTCCTCATTTTACTGACCTTGGAGGAATGGGAGGCTGAGTCAACCTTGAGCCTACTGAGATTCGATCTGCCAAACAGCTGGCAGCCAGTGATCAGCAGAAGTAGATTAGAACATAAGAACCTAAGAAGAGCCCTGCTGAATCAGGCCAAAGCCCATCGAGTCCAGCATTCTGTGTCCCACAGTGGCCCACCAATTGTCCATGGGAATCTTGAGCAGAAAGAGAAGGCAAGACCTTCCCTTTCCCTTGACCCCCAACAAATGGTACCCAAGGGAACCCTGCCTGCCTCAGCCAACATAGAGGCGGCACTTGGACATCCGTTTCAATAACCACCTATGATACACTTGGCATCCATGAATCTGTCTAATCCTGCCTTCAACCTCTCCAGGCTGACAGCTGTCACGACCTCTTCTGGAAGGGAATTCCATCAACCAAGGACCCTTCGCTGGCTGGGGAATTCTGGGAGTTGAAGTCCAAATATCTTCAAATTGCCAAGGTTGAGAAACACTGGTCTAAGTTTCCCTCTAACTTCTTCCAAATTGAATCCTGAGCCCTGTTGTCTGAGCTGGCTAATGAGATTAGAGTCGAGCCCAGCAGTCCTTCTGGCTGTGCTGTTTTTTTGCTTCAAGGAGAGGCACAGCTTTCAGAAGCATTAATAATGGGAAATAAATTGGAATTGGAGTGAAATATTCTCCAGGCCTCCTCGGCAAAGCTTGTCTGTGTTCTTGCTAGCCCCGCTGAAGGCTGAGGCTGCTGGACCAGAATACCAATGAGACTCCCACCGGCTCCGTTCTTAATTTATACTGATGCCTTCCTTGAGCTGTGTGAGTCCAACCCAAGGAAAAGCTGCTGCAGACTAGACATACGCGGTAACGAGGAATAATAAAACATTCGGAAAATGGTTTGGAGACCAAACTGGAGTCAATGAGCTAATGCCGGAGATCTTTTCTCCTAAGGGAAGGAGAGACGGGAGGGTGAAAATTTATCCGTCCTGACCCAGAGTCTCGTTTTTATTTCCTTGCTTCTGGAAGGAGACGTTGGAGAACAGCCTGTCCGTTCTGTGGATTTTGCAAAATGTTTGTTTGACCCTTCCCCTAATCCTTGGTAACTGTTGTGGTTAGCTCTGGCCCAGCTCCTGCCCCAAGGACTGTGGATGTGGGGGAGACATCCACATGCTGCAGGCCTGTTTTGCCCCCAGTGGAATCTGATGATGAAGGCTCCTCTGACCAAGAAGACATGAGTGACAGGGAGGAGGAGAGTGGGGCAGACAGCTCAGAAGGAGATCAATTATCTCTCTCCTCCTTGGATTCGGAACAAGAGTTAATGATACAGCCACGCATGCGGAGAGCGATGCATAGGCAGCAACAACTGAGAGATTATTATCAAAGAAAATGAGGCCACCTGTGGTTGGGTGGGGCTGTGGTCATTAGTGAGGCTGCTATAAATAGCAGCCTGTGGGTTTGGCCATTGTGGAGGATTATCTGATCATTATGTTTCGTGACTGCTTTACTGACTTGGACCTTTTGTGTGCTGATTTTTCCCCACTTTGAAACTAAACCAGGGCAAAGTGTGTGTCACTTTGTGAAAGAAGAAGGACTGTGAATTGCCTCACAGCTGCAAGCTAAGTATCACAGGACTGATAAGGGACTTGTACAAATTACCTGTTTGTTTGGAGACGAGGGCTCTTTGCTATACCAAAAGAAGGTTTGGTTTAAGTGAATTTTCATTATAAAGAACATTGTTTTGAATTTTCAAACGTCTGTGTGTCTGAAATTTGTACCTGTGAATTTTTGGGAGGAGTGTACCAGAGAGCCCGACAGAACAGTAACAGAATTATTATTTGATTATTATTTATTAAATTTATATGCCGACCCTGTCCGAAGACTCGGGGTGGCTTGCAACATATAAAAAAATAGTGATACATCAAAATAGTATACATCAAGATATACATCACGAATCGCAGCGACCGGTTAGGTCCCACAGAGTTGGCCTTCTCTGGGTCCCGTCGACTAAACAATGTTGTCTGGCGGGACCCAGGAGAAGAGCCTTCTTTGTGGCGGCCCCGACCCTCTGGAACCAGCTCCCTCCAGGGATCAGAATTGCCCCCACCCTCCTTGCCTTTCATAAGCTCCTTAAGATCCACCTCTGTTGTCAGGCATGTGGAAATTGAACTATTCCTTCCCCCCAGACCTATACAATTTATGCATGGTATGTTTGTGTGTATGTTTGCTTTTAAATAAGGGTTTTTAATTATTTTAACATTAGATTTGTTATATGCTGTTCATTATTGTTGTTAGCCGCCCCGAGTCTATGGAGAGGGGCGGCATACAAATCAAATCAAGTCAAGTCAAGTCAAGTCAAGTCAAATCAATAAGATTAATTAAAATTAAAATTAAGAATTACATTTCAAACTAAAAACCAATTAAAATACACACATATCCATTCAATCAACAAACCAATTATACAGTGGTACCTTAAGAACTTAAGGGTCTTAAGTAGAAAAGTTTGTAAGAAGAAGCCATTTTTCCCATAGGAATCAATGTAAAAGCAAATAATGTGTGCGATTGGGGAAACCACAGGGAGGGTGGAGGCCCTGTTTCCTCCCAGGAGATTCCCAGAGAGGCCCCATGGAGGCTTCTCCCCACCTTTTCCAGCCCTGTTTCCTCCCAGCAGATTCCTAGAGAGGCCCCATGGAGGCTTCTCCCTGCCTTTTCTGGCCCTGTTTCCTCCCAGGAGATTCCTAGAGAGGCCCCACGGAGGCTTCTCCCCACCTTTTCCAGCCCTGTTTCCTTCCAGGAGGGAGGCAGGGAGTGGGAGAAAGGGGGAGAGAAAGAGAAAGGGGGAGGAAGAGAAGGGAGAGAGAGAAAGAGGGAGGGGGAAGGAGAGGGATGAAGAGAGAGGGAGAGAAAGGGAGAGAAAAAGGGAGAGAAAGAGAAAGGGGGAGAGAAAGAGGGAGGGGAGAAGGAGAGGGAGAGAAAGGGAGGGGAGGGCTGGAGAGAGAAAGAAGGAGGGAGAGAGAGAAATAAGGAGGGAGAGAGGGGGATAGGAGAGAGAAAGAGAGGGAGGGGAGGAGAGAGATAGGGAGAGAAAGACAGGAAGGAGAAGGACAGAGGGAGGGAGGGAGGATCAGGGACAGGGAGGGAGGGAGGAATAGAAAGGGGGAGAAAAGGAGGGAGGGGAGAAGGAGAGGGAGAGAAAGAGAAAGAGGGAGGAAGAGAAGGAAAGGGAGAGAGGGAGAGAAAGGGGGGGGGAGGGAGAGAGAGGGAAAAGGAGAGAGAGAGAGGAAGAGAGAGAGGGGTGGCGGAAGGAGGTCTACAACAGCACCAGGAGAGTTGAATAGATCTTGGAACTCTCGTCAAAAACAAACTCAAATTACAACCTCTCCAAATAGAGACAGTCTGGAAATTGGAGCTATCATTTTGAAGATTTGTGAAGGACGCTGAATAGATGAGAAAAGAGAGGCGAGGCCTGAAAACAAACCCAGACATAATAGATAGTCCGGCAGGGAATTTGATGGAAAGCAACGTTGAGCTTTGCAACAGAGGGCTGAGCTGAGATGCATTTTCCAAAACGTGGTTTGTGTGTTTGTGGAGATTTTGCTCCCCATCCAAGCAGCCCCTCTGCCCCTTTCTCAGGACCTTCCGGTGGGGCCTGAGATCATCCAGTTCCGTGGACGTGACATAAATAGGAAGCCACGTCAGGTGGAGGGCGAGGCCTTCTTCTCGGATTCAGACTTGGCGATGGCTTTGGAGTCTTGCCAAGGGAAGAATGGTCCGGTTCAAATGCGCACGAATCCCAGCGACCGATTAGGTCCCACAGAGTGGGCCTTCTCCGGGTCCCGTCAACTAAACAATGTCGGTTGGCGGGCCCCAGGGGAAGAGCCTTCTCTGTGGCGGCCCCGACTCTCTGGAACCAGCTCCCCCCAGAGATTAGAACTGCCCCTACCCTCCTTGCCTTTCGTAAACTCCTTAAAACCCACCTTTGTCATCAGGCATGGGGGAACTGAGATATCTCCCCCGGACTTATACAATTTATGTATGGTATGCTTGTGTGTATGTCTGTTTAATAATGGGTTTTTTTAATATTTTAAATTGTAAATTATTAGATTTGTTATAAACTGTTTTTATTGTGTTGTGAGCCGTCCCGAGTCTACGGAAAGGGGCGGCATACAAATCTAATAAATAATAATAATAATAATAATAATAATAATAATAATAATAATACACTACATAACGTCTAGGGGCAGGTAGGAACCGGAGGGGAATTGCACAGAACAATGGCATGTATCACAATTTCACCCCTTGAGAAGTAACAATGCCCTAGTTCTCAACAAGTTGACAACCTGAGTCCTTCAGGATTGGGCAGGCATAGAAGTCGAATTCAAAAATAAATAAAATAAATAAATAAACTTTCATATTAATATAGGGCAGTGATTCTCAACCTTGGCTGCTTGAAGGTTTGGGGGCTTCAACCCCCAGAATTTCCTTGCCAGCAGGGTTGGCAGGGGGAATTCTGGGAGTTGAAGTCCACACACATAGATGGCAGGGGAATTTTGGGAGCTGAAGTCTATACATTGGACTTCAATTGGCCAAATTGAGAAGCAGTACCCTAGAAAAAGTGAATTATTTAAAATTTCAGTATTCTGAGTTCTACTTATCTCTCTGTAGGATATTGTGTGTGTGTGTTTTCATAGATTTTTGTGTATATATATGTATCACATGTTTTTTGCTGATTTTTTTAAAATTAAGGGAGACTAGGATGGCACCATTTCGGCCTTGCTCTGGCCTCATCAGCTAGCCACACCCTTACTGGGATTTGATCTGGCAGCTTCTGCCTTGTAAGGTAGAGAATTAACAGCTGAGCCCCCAGACCTGATCCCTTCAGCTGTGTACCAGGAAGGGGCTATATGTTTTTTATGTCGGATCACCCTGGCATATTGAAGGAACGTCACAGCTCCTTTTTGCCTCTAGGCCCAACCCAGGGCCATTTCAAGGCAGTTAATTTATTCATAGCTGACAAATATATTCTGTATGTATCACATGTTTTTTGCTGAAATTTTTAAAATTAAGGGAGACTAGGATGGCACCATTTTGGCCTTATTTTGGCCTCATCAGCTAGCCATACCCTCACTGGGACTTGAACCTGCAACCTTTGCCTTGTAAGGCAGAGAATCATCCTCTAGGCTACAGTATCCAATCCCTTCAGCTCTGCACCAGGGAAGGGTTACATATTTTTGTGTCGAATCACCCTGGAGAGTGGGTTGGCTGCATAAATCTTCTTAAGCCCATAAAATGGACCCGTTCTCCAAAGGCTTCCTGGAGAATGAACGTTTCTCCCAGAAAGTTCCTTAAGGGCAGTTTCGTTTACTTAAGAAGAGTACCACAACTGAAATATTTCTTTGTTTGTTTGATAAATTAATAATTAAATAATTTTGTATGCGGCCCAATTCCCTGGGGACTCTAGGTGGCATACAAATTGAATTCCCTTCCTGAACTTTTTCTTAAAGTTCCCATGGGATTGGACAGCATAGAAGTTGATTAAAAATAATTAAATTAAATTAAATTAAATTAAATTAAATTAAATTAAATTAAATTAAATAAATTAAATTAAATTAAATTAAATTAAATTAAATTAAATTAAATTAAATTAAATTAAATTAAATTAAATTAAATTAAATTAAATTAAATTAAATTAAATTAAATTAAATTAAATTAAATTAAATTAAATTAAATTAAATTAAATTAAATTAAATTAAATTAAATTAAATTAAATTAAATTAAATTAAATTAAATTAAATTAAATTAAATTCGGAAGGGGGCCAAGGAAGCCCCAAAACTTTGGAGGAAAAAGCTCCAAGAATGAAAGAGACATCATTCCCATCCATTTCCTGGCGGCCCGCCTGGTTAAAGAACTTCAAGAATATCCCAATCCATCCAGGAGAATAGGCCCTCCTCTCCCCATTTTTTGGTTCTGGAACCCAGCAGGAAAGACACAGACTTCAGAGGAGAATCAGAACTGCAGAAAAAACAATTGCTGCCAACCTGCCTTCCATTGAGGACCTGTATGCTGCACAAGTCAAAAAGAGGGCAGGGAAAATATTGATGGACCCCTCGCATCCAGGATATAAACTGTTTCAACTCCTATCCTCCAAATGTCACTACATGCACATCATGACACCTAGACACAAGAACAGTTTTTTCCCAAACGCCATCACTCTGCTAATCAAATAATTCCCTCAACACTTTCAAACTATTTCCTAAGTCTGCACTTCTATTTCTAGTAGTTTTTTCTCATCATTCCTATCATCCTTTTCCTCCCACTTAGGATTGTGTGACTGTAGCTTGTTGCTTGTATCCTAAGATTTTTATTAATATTGATAATATTTCTTCATTGCTTATTTGACCCCTATGACAATCATTAAGTGTTGTACCACATGATTCTTGACAAATGCCTCTTTTTCTTTTATGTACACTGAGAGCATCTGCACCAAGACAAATTCCTTGTGTCTCCAATCACATTTGGCCAATAAAAAATTCTATTCCATTCTATTCCATTCCATTCTATTCTATTCTATTCTATTCTATTCTATTCTATTCTATTCTATATATATTTTTATGTACACTGAGAGCATCGGCACCAAGACAAATTCCTTGTGTGGCCAATAAAAAAGTCTATTCTATTCTATTCTATTCCATTCTATTCCATTCCATTCTATTCTATTTTTTTTTTTATGTACACTGAGAGCATCGGCACCAAGACAAATTCCTTGTGTGGCCAATAAAGAATTCTATTCTATTCTATTATTCTATTCTATTCTATTCTATATATATTTTTATATACACTGAGAGCATCGGCACCAAGACAAATTCCTTGTGTGGCCAATAAAGAATTCTATTCTATTCTATTCTATTCCCTGCCCCTCCAACACCATGCAAAGCAAACGATCTTTCGCTGAATTGAACGAGAAATGGTGGAAAGCAACTCTCGATATATATTTTCCCCCTTTCTCCTTCCCTGTGCTAGCCAACTCGGTTTGGAAAAAAAGAGAGCCGGGAGTCGACAGAACAAAAACAGAAGTAGAAATTTGCATTTCTCCCATTCACCTGACCCAGGACGGCAAGTAGAATAAGAGGAAACCACCCCTCGGCATTCTTCTCCCTTTATGTAGATTAAATTATGCCTGGCCTCCAAAACAATGGCTCATTTTTTCGGGCCAGGATAAATGCCAGCTAATGGCATTGTTGGATATCGCCGCTTTGTTCGGTTTCTGGATGCAGATGGCGTCTCTTAATGAAATCAGCAGGTTCGGCGGTGGCCGACGATCGGGTTTTAATGGCTGGGGAAATCCTATTTCTGCGGAAATTAAGGAAGCCTGCAGAGCGCTGAGTTAATGGCGTGTCCTCTATCAAGACCAATCTACGGCAGGCGATAAAGGGAATCTACATTAGTTATGCTCAGCTCCCACATTGTCTCTGGGGACCACCTAACACCTACCATTGGTGTCTCCGCTTCTTCACTTATCGGGTGGCTCTCCTGGTTTTCAACTATCTCCATAGTAACAGTCTGTCCAAACATTTGGGCCAGAAAAAGAGAGTGGTCTACTCAAGACCAGCTGTTTTGGAAAGGTGTCAGATTGCCCCGGTGACGGAGTAAAGACGCTGAGACATACTGTGGATTAAATAAGGGTCATTTTATTAAATTAACATAAATTTAAATAACGTAACTTGAAATACGCAAATTTAAATATTTAAATTCAACATAACTAAGGACCTGCAGAGGCCAAAACTAACAGGGCGGAAATTCCTACCAGAAACAATTCAAAGTGTTGGTTATGACCTATAAAGCCCTTCATGGCACTGGACCAGAATATCTCCGGGACCGCCTTCTGCCGCACGAATCCCAGCGACCGGTTAGGTCCCACAGAGTTGGCCTTCTCCGGGTCCCGTCAACTAAACAATGTTGTTTGGCGGGACCCAGGGGAAGAGCCTTCTCTGTGGTGGCCCCAACCCTTTGCAACCAAATCCCCCCAGATATCAGAGTTGCCCCCACCCTCCTTGCCTTTCGTAAGCTCCTTAAAACCCACCTCTGTCGTCAGGCATGGGGGAATTGACATGTTCCCTCCCCCTAGGCTTATAAAATTTATGCATGGTACGCTAGTATGTATGATTGGTTTTAATTTGTGGTGTTTTTTAAATTAACTTAAATATTAGATTTGTTTTACATTGTATTGTTATTGTTGTGAGCCGCCCCGAGTCTGCGGAGAGGGGTGGCATACAAATCTGATTAAACTAAACTAAACTAAACTTCCTTGGCAACTTTGGGCAAAAACTCCTTGCTGAACCAGGTGAAGGTAGCCACCTTCACCTGGTAGCCCCTTCGTCGTGTGGGAGGAGTTCACCCTCCAATCCCCGTGGGAAATTGGATCCGGTGATTCCCATGGACATCCTCTCTCCAATCCCCGAAGTTGTTCCAACCTCTAGTTCCTGGAGAGAGGCGGTCCATCACCCTTTAAAGGATGCCCAAAGGAGCATGCGCAGTCGCTTCTAATTGCCCATTTCTGCCCCTAACCTGCCAAACCCCAGTGACCAAAGGGAGGCCTATACTAACATCTAAGTGTGCCGCACCCCCTAACCAATCCAGTCCGCACCGTCAGCATGGAATAAGCGGAAAAACGACCGCCTCTAAAGGGGAGGCCGCAAAACATTCCTATTCGACCACGAGGGACCTCCTTAGGACACACTGTTAATAGCAGAGGGTGGGCGGGTGTTCGCTTCACAGCAAAAGAAAGCAAGGGGGAGGTCCTGTTCGGATCGCCCTTAAATAGGGCAATCCTGGACCTCCCCCAGCAGGCGGCGCGCCGACCTGGCGCGCTGCCAAAAGCCGAACTTCCGGGTTTTTAGGAACCCGGAAGTTCGGGGCTCTATAGAGCCGCCCGCAGCGTCCCCCCTGCTCTTGGGCAATTTCGGCCAGCGGTTTAAGCCGATGGTCATGCATTTTTGTGTGTGTATGTGTATGTACAAGCTTAGGGGTGGTGGGTTCATGTTGAAATGTTGTCCAGCAGGGGTACCCAACCGGTAGGCCACAGCCCATGGCCAATTTGATGCCTATCCAAATAAAAGAAATTTATTTTGGAAGATGGACTTTGTCTATTTCTTTTTTTGGATGGATTTCATCCCTTGGAAACCGGACATTTCCAGAGCATAATATTATTAGACATCAGCCATCTATAGTACCATTTCTCAACTTTATTTCTCAACCCCCTACCGCCTCATTTTTCAACATCCTTCAGTCCTTAATTTGTCCATAACCTTTGTTCCTTTGCTGTGGGGTTTAGAAATATAGAAGATTGATGGCAGAAAAAGACCTCCTGGTCCATCTAGTCTGCCCTTATACTATTTCCTGCATTTTATCTTGGGATGGATCTATGTTTATCCCAGGCAATGTTTAAATTCAGTTCCTGTGGATTTACCAACCACGTCTGCTGGACGTTTGTTCCAAGCATCTACTCCTCTTTCCGTCAAATCATATTTTTTCATGTGGCTTCTGATCTTTCCCCCAACTGACCTCAGAATGTGTCCCCTTGTTCTTGTGTTCACTTTCCTATTAAAAACGCTTCCCTCCTGAACCTTATTTAATCCTTTAACATATTTAAATGTTTCCATAATGTCCCCCCTTTCCCGTCTGTCCTCCAGACTATACAGATTGAGTTCATGAAGTCTTTCCTGATACGTTTTATGGTTAAGACCTTCCACCATTTCTTGTAGCCCGTCTTTGGACCCGTTCAATCTTGTCAATATCTTTTTGTAGGTGAGGTCTCCAGAAATGAACACAGTCTTCCAAATGTGGTCTCACCAGCGCTCTATACAGCGGGATCACAATCTCCCTCTTCCTGCTTGTTAAACCTCTAGCTATGCAGCCAAGCATCCTACTTGCTTTCCCTACCGCCTGACTGCACTGTTCACCCATTTGGAGACTGTCAGAAATCACTACCCCTCAAACCTTCTCTTCTGAAGTTTTTGCTAACACAGAACTGCCAATACAATACTCAGATTGAGGATTCCTTTTCCCCAAGTGCATTATTTTACATTTGGAAACATTAAACTGCAGTTTCCATTGCTTTGACTGCTGTATCTCAACCTCGGGCCATCTTCAAGGGGAAAAAAACCCCCGAACCGAACCTCCTCCTATGCAAATGCGTAAAATAACTCTCTTATTTTCACTTGAGATTCTTGAAACCCCCTCAAACCTGTCTCTTTATGAACCATGCACTTTGCGCAAGAGGAGAGCTTAAGGTTGAGTGTTTTCTACATTACAGGGAGTTTTGAATGGCATCGTAAGCCGTGCTCAGTTTTATTTTTTATATAAAAAAAGAGGGACTCCCCGCCTTAACATCTGCAAAAGCCTTGACTCTTAATGCCAAGTTGTCATTGGAAGTGAAGGATTTCAAATTGCTAGCAGGGAACCGGCTTCTTGGCAGCCACCCGGCGAAGCGAAGGCGGGGACACGAGAAACGGAGCCTTGCCGAATGATTATAAATGGCCTCATTCCATGCACAATGATGGCAAGCAGGGGTGGGAGACCTCCGGGGATTCGATTTCTGACAATGCTGAGTTGGAGAGCTCAAGGCTGGAGTGATCTGGGGTCCATTAATACAAAGCGAGCTTGGCTCCTGTTGCAAAGAAGAGGGCAAACAACAGGTTTGCCCAGGTTCGCCTGGTGCACCAGTTGCGGCCCTATTTGGACCGGGACTCACTGCTCACAGTCACTCAAGCCCTCATCACCTCGAGGTTCGACTACTGTAACGCTCTCTACATGGGGCTACCTTTGAAAAGTGTTCGGAAACTTCAGGTCGTGCAGAATGCAGCTGCGAGAGCTATCATGGGCTTCCCTAGGTATGTCCATGTTACACCAACACTCCGCAGTCTGCATTGGTTGCCGATCAGTTTCTGGTCACAATTCAAAGTGTTGGTTATGACCTATAAAGCCCTTCATGGCATCAGACCAGAATATCTCCGAGACCGCCTTCTGCTGCACGAATCCCAGCGACCGATTAGGTCCCACAGAGTGGGCCTTCTCCGGGTCCCGTCAACTAAACAATGTCGGTTTGCGGGCCCCAGGGGAAGAGCCTTCTCTGTGGCGGCCCCGACTCTCTGGAACCAGCTCCCCCCAGAGATTAGAACTGCCCCTACCCTCCTTGCCTTTCGTAAACTTCTCAAAACCCACCTTTGTCGTCAGGCTTGGGGGAACTGAGATATTTCCCCCGGGCCTATATAATTTATGTATGGTATGTTTGTATGTATGTCTTTTTAATAATGGGGTTTTTAAAATATTTTAAATTGTAAATTATTAGATTTGTCATGAACTGTTTCATTGTATTGTGAGCCGCCCCGAGTCTACAGAGAGGGGCGGCATACAAATCTAATAAATAAAATAAGTAAATAAATAAATAAACACGTTTAAGTTCATTGGATTTATATGCCGCCCTTCTCCGAGGACTCGAGGGGGCTTACAACATATAAAAAGACAGTATATATCGAAATCCAAATAATTAAAATTCAGTTACAACTAAAACTAAAGAACCAATAAAAATACATACATAACCATTCAATCAACAAAGCCCTAAATGGCATCGGACCAGATTACACTGCCTTCTGCTACATGAATCCCAGTGACCGGTTAGGTCCCACAGAGTTGGCCTTCTCTGGGTTCCATCGGCTAGACAATGTCGTCTGGCGGAGCCCAGGGGAAGAGCCTTCTCTGTGGCGGCCCCGACCCTCTGGAATCAGCTCCCTCCAAAGATTGGCACTGCCCCCCACCCACCTCGCCTTTTGCAAGAGCTTCAAAACTCATTTATGTCGCCAGTCATGGGGCATTAGATCAAGCCCCCCCCTCTTCTGTTTACGAGATGTAATGTGTGGTTCTGAATGAATTGGTTGACTGTTTTTTTAATTGTATATGGAATTTTAGTAGTAACTTTTAATTAATTAGATTTGTTGTTGTGTTGCTTTTTTACCCTGTGAGACGCCCCGAGTCTTCGGAGAAGGGAGGCATACAAATCTAAATAATAATAATAATAATAACAACAACAACCACAACAACACTATACATTCATCGGCCAGGGGGGAGAATCTAATGATCCCAAGCTTGGCGGCGTAGGTGAGTCTTTAGACTCTTAGAAAAGGTGAGGAGGGGGGGCAGTACGAATCTTTGGGGGAAGTTGATTCCAGAGGGCCGGGGCCACCACAGAGAAGGCTCTTCCTCTAGGTCCTACCAAACTACATTTTCTAGTTAATGGGATCTGGAGAAGGCCGACTCTGTGGGACCTAACTGGTTGCTGGGATTCATGCAGCAGAAGGCAGTTGCCTAAATAATCTGGTCTGATGCCATGTAGGGCTTTATAGGTCATAACCAGCACTTTGAATTGAGTCCAGAAATCATTTGGCAGCCAGAGGAGACCGCAGAGTGTTGGAGAGGCATGGACAAGTCCGGATAGTCCCGCGACTGCTCACGTGGCTGCATTCTGCACAATTTGTAGTTTCCGAACACTCTTCAAAGGTAGCCCCATGTAGAGAACGTTGCAGTAGTCAAACCTCGAGGTGATGAGGGCATGAGGGACTGTGAATCGGACAAGGTGGAGAAGACCTCTACGGCCAACGGCATCAGGCTGAAGTCATCGTTTGCTTTGGAGACTTTGGCCTGCCACATATACTGTATTAGGATGTAGAATGTATTAGTACTGTGGGGAATTTGGGGGGGGGGGAGTGGCTGTTGCATGAGAGTTGTAGAGGTGTCATGAAAGATGGGTCAGATTCTATCTTGGTTCATGCCGTTGTGTGGCATTCCTTCCTTCCGTTGCTCTGGCAACCAGTTATTTGGTTAAATCCTCATTTTTATCTCCCATGGAGTTGGATGTCCGAGGCTGACCTTTTGAAACAAAGGTGGCCTATAATGTTATCTCTTGGACCTTTAGCCGGTAGAGTTTTATCTACCAAATACTCTCTTCTGAGAGGCACCTCCGCTCCAAATGACCCTTCCATCCATCGTGTTCCATCCTCTGTTTATTCTGCTTGGCCATTCTCTAAGTGGAGCGGTTTTTGTGGTCCTATCTGTTCAGCAATTTGGCTGAGAAACCTGCATTCAATTTCAGGTTGTCTGTACCCATCAAAATTGCCAACAGAATAAAGTTGGGTTTGCAAGCATTGGGTTGTCTGGAATAGTGTATTATCTTCTTAAGCAGAGGGGTTGGACTAGAAGACCTCCAACTCCGTTATTCTGTATTCTATGACTTGGGCCTAATTTTTTTTGCCAGTGGGTAGAAAGCTAAGGGCTGTTCAGTGATCACATTTTGTGCGGCCCCCAATTGAAAATCTGGGATTTTCCCCGCACTCTTAAGAGCAAAGCTAGTTAGATCCTAGTGTGCAATAGGGTTGATATTCCTGGAGGGGTCTGTAATATGGTAAATGATTTAGCTTTACTAGATAAATAGTCAAAGCAATGGAAACTGCAGTTTAATGTTTCCAAATGTAAAATAATGCACTTGGGGAAAAGGAATCCTCAATCTGAGTATTGCATTGGCAGTTCTGTGTTAGCAAAAACTTCAGAAGAGAAGGATTTAGGGGTAGTGATTTCTGACAGTCTCATAATGGGTGAGCAGTGTGGTCGGGCAGTAGGAAAAGCAAGTAGGATGTTTGGCTGCATAGATAGAGGTATAACAAGCAGGAAGAGGGAGATTGTGATCCCCTTATATAGAGCGCTGGTGAGACCACATTTGGAAGACTGTGTTCAGTTCTGGAGACCTCACCTACAAAAAGATATTGACAAAATTGAACGGGTCCAAAGACGGGCTACAAGGATGGTGGAAGGTCTTAAGCATAAAACGTATCAGGAAAGACTTCATGAACTCAATCTGTATAGTCTGGAGAACAGAAGGAAAAGGGGGGACAGGATCAAAACATTTAAATATATTAAAGAGTTAAATAAGGTTCAGGAAGGAAGTGTTTTTAATAGGAAAGTGAACCCAAGAACAAGGGGCCACAATCTGAAGTTAGTTGGGGAAATGATCAAAGGCAACATGAGAAAATATTATTTCACTGAAAGAGTAGTAGATGCTTGGAACAAACTTCCAGCAGATGTGGTTGGTAAATCCACAGTAACTGAATTGAAACATGCCTGGGATAAACATAGATCCATTGTTAGATAAAATACAGGAAATAGTATAAGGGTAGACTAGATGGACCATGAGGTCTTCTTCTGCCGTCAGTCTTCTATGTTTCTATGTTTCTATCCTGGAATCAACTACATCCAACTATTTTGTACCAACGTCCAACACCCCTTGAGTGCCGTCGATCTTGATCTAACTCGAAGCAGGTGCCCCACTGTTAGTTGAAAAGATTCTTGTACTGAGGTTTTTGGCAATAAATCAGCTTAATTGAACCTTCATGTGCGGACCTGGTCTTTCGCTCCTGATTGAAAATAAACTTCGGAAATGTGTGTGTGAGAACTTCAAAGTCGTTGTGACCTTTTCCTTGCTCAAACCACTTTTTTTCCCCCGTACGCTCCCTTCTCTGCAGACTAAATTGATTCTCTTTTATCAGTTGATTGATCAGCTATCATTTCTGCAACTGCCCGAGAGCTCTAATTATCTTAAGTTATTATGAGATGTGAAAAAGCCAAGCAACCAAGGATGGCAAGCCCCTCTGTTTCCATGGTTTATTTGCAGTTTAATCTTGATTAGTTTTGGGACAGCTTCCTCCTTCTCCGGGTATCTTAGCCACCCTTCCTTATTGGCTCAACTTTGAAGGCAAGGCATGGCATATACTTACAAACTTAGTTCGTTCCATGACCAGGTTCTTAAAGTAGAAAAGTTTGTAAGAAGAAGCAATTTTTCCCATAGGAATCAATGTAAAATCAAATAATGTGTGTGATTGGGGAACCACAGGGAGGGTGGAGGCCCTGTTTCCTCCCAGGAGATTCCTAGAGAGGCCCCATGGAGGCTTCTCCCTGCCTTTTCCGGCCCTGTTTCCTCCCAGAAGATTCCTAGAGAGGCCCCACGGAGGCTTCTCCCTGCCTTTTCCAGCCCTGTTTCCTCCCAGAAGATTCCTAGAGAGGCCCCATGGAGGCTTCTCCCCACCTTTTCCAGCCCTATTTCCTCCCAGGAGATTCCTAGAGAGGCCCCATGGAGGCTTCTCCCCATCTCTTCTGGCCCTGTTTCCTCCCAGGAGATTCCTAGAGAGGCCCCACAGAGGCTTCTTCCTGCCTTTTCCAGCCTTGCTTCCTCCCAGGACATTCCTAGAGAGGCCCCACGGAGGCTTCTCCCTGCCATTTCCAGTTAGAGTTTCAGAGGCTCGAGTTTGTATGTGGAAAATGGTTCTTGAGAAGAGGCAAACAAATCTTGAACACCCGGTTCTTATCTAGAAAAGTTCATAAGTAGAGGCGTTTGTAGGTAGAGGTACCACTGTAGATATATAGATAGATAGATAGATAGATAAATAGGCAGACAGACAGACAGACAGACAGACAGACAGAAAGGTAGGTAGGTAGGTAGGTAGGTAGATAGATAGAGTGATAGTGATAGAGTGATAGAGTGATAGATAGAGTGATAGATAGAGTGATAGATAGATAGATAGAGTGATAGATAGAGTGATAGATAGATAGATAGATAGATAGAGTGATAGAGTGATAGAGTGATAGAGTGATAGAGTGATAGATAGAGTGATAGATAGATGGATAGATAGATAGATGGATAGATAGATAGATAAAGGGAGAGAGAGGGGGGGGGAGAGAGAGATGGTTTTGATTTCCTGTAAAGTCTACAGCAGTTAATTAGCAAGTTCTTGGTTCCTCTTTTAATTATTTTTCCCCTCTTCTTTCCCTCCATTTCTTTTCAGTTTCCTGCACCTGGAGCTCAGAAGCAATTCCTGTCACCTGCCTGACAAGGGAATGAATTTGTTCTTCTCCCCGAACTCAGCGCTTCTATCGAACCTACATTCTCACGAGAGACCTTATTAGTCTCCAAAGTCTTGTGGGAAAGGAAAGTCTGTAATTTTGGAACACTCTAAATATTTTTTATTTTTTTGCAACTTCCAAGGTCCTGGGATTCTACTAAGGTAGGAATTTACTCATTTCGGTTACCTTCAACAAACAAGCGAAAGTCAACGTTCATAAAGAACCTAGTAATTTTGTTAAAGGTCATTGCTTTCAGCTTCCTAAGAGCTTTATTGTAAAAACGCAAAACAAAATAACATTCTAACCCTTAATGCTGGGGGAGTCGTTATACCAGCCAAAATCTGAAAAGCTCAGGTGCGACTGAGTAAAATTTGGGGCAAGTATGAAGATTTATTTGATAGGCTCACCAAATCCAAGTATGCAAATAATAATAATAATGTTTAAAAACGGAAAGTGCAAAAGAATGGTGGATCTGTTTCGTGTGAATCTGTTATTTTCTTGGACGGAAGAGTTGAGTATAGAAATTTTCCTAATTTGATGGGTATCTGTTGGTCATCTTTAGAAGGTTGTGTTGTTTTATTTGTCGATGTGTCTTCATCCAGGTCTGGATGAGAAAGTTTGATAGCGCAAATGGTATCCTAGGTTATGAAAGAAATATTTCACTTGTGCACAGGATGGAAAGTGTAGAAACGTAGAAATCTAGACACATAGAAGATTGACGGCAGAAAAAGACCTCATGGTCCATCTAGTCTGCCCTTATACTATTTCCTGTATTTTGTCTTAGGATGGATCTATGTTTATCCCAGGCATGTTTAAATTCAGTGACTGTGGGTTTACCAACCACGTCTGCTGGAAATTTGTCCCAAGCATCTACTACTCTTTCAAGTAAAATAATATTTTCTCACGTTGCTTTTGATTTTCCCCCAACTCACCTCAGATTGTGCCCCCTTGTTCTTGGGTTCACTTTCCAATTAAAAAGACTTCCCTCCTGAACCTTATTTAACCCTTGAACATATTTAAATGTTTCGATCATGTCCCCCCTTTTCCTTCTGTCCTCCAGACTATACAGATTGAGTTCATGAAGTCTTTCTTGATAAGTTTCATGCTTAAGACTTTCCACCATTTTTGTAGCCCGTCTTTGGACCTGTTCAATTTTATCAATATCTTTTTGTAGGTGAGGTCTCCAGAACTGGACACAGTATTATTCCAACTGTGGTCTCATCAGCGTTCTATACAGCGGGATCACAATCTCCCTCTTCCTGCTTGTTATATCTCTAGCTATGCAGCCAAGCATTCTACTTGCTTTCCCTACCATCTGACCGCACTGTCCACCCATTTTGAGGCTGTCAGAAATCATGACCCCTAAATCCTTCTCTTCTGATGTTGTTGGTGGTTTTTTTGGCACCAGGGATTTTGCTCCGCTGATCACACCAGGTTGTGCAAATGTATCCCAGGTCTAGCTCACATTTTTGCATTCTAGGGATAACAAGACACAAGCCTATTCTCTTCTCATATAATAATAATAAATAATAATAATAATAATTTATTGGACTTGTATGCCACCCCTCTCCGAAGACTCGGGGCGGCTCACAACAATAATAAAACAATATAGCAGTAAAACAAATCCAATATTAAAAAACATATATAAAACCCCAGCAATTAAAACCATACAGCACATATATAAAATATAAAAGCCTGGGAGAGGATGTCTTAGTTCCCCCATGCCTGGCGATATAGGTGGGTCTTAAGTAATTTGCGAAAGACAAGGAGGGTGGGGGCTGTTCTAATCTCTGGGGGGAGTTGATTGCAGAGGGCCGGGGCCGCCACAGAGAAGGCTCTTCCCCTGGGGCCCGCCAAACGACATTGTTTGGTTGACGAGACCCGGAGAAGGCCAACTCTGTGGGACCTTATCGGCCGCTGGGATTTGTGCGGTAGAAGGCGGTCCCACAGGTATTCTGGTCCACTGCCATGTAGGGCTTTAAATGTCATTATCAAAACTTTGAATTGTGACCGGAAACTGATCGGCAGCCAATGTAGGCCACGGAGTGTTGCAGAAACGTGGGCGAATCTAGGGAGCCCCACAGGGGAGGGATCTAATGATATTGCAATCCTCTTTCCTCCCTGGGGCCAATCAGCCAGGGCCAACTCTTTCAAGGCTTTCCACAAAATGGCAGAGGCTACAAGAAATTTTAGTGCACGTCTTTGTGTGTGTGTGTGTTTGTGTGAGTGTGAGATCAACTCGCATGGCTTAGCTTTCTCTCCCTCTCTTGAACATGCCCGGGATCGCTCTTTCTGCAAGGCAAGCACTGTGTTTGCCAAACCAATTTCTCTTCCACTTTTGAGATTCTTAACAAGGCTTAAATGAGCTGGGTGGACTCGAAGCCTTGCAACCGGTTCACCTCTTTCAATACCCCCCCCCCCCCCATTTTTTCCCTGAGCTTCTAGAATTCATCTTAATAAAACCCTGGAGATTTCCCAAAATAAACACCAGTTTTTCCCCCCTTATTTTCCTTCCCGCAGTCAGAAAAAGGAGGTTTCCTTCGGCCAAGGGGGGCCAAGATGGGGAAGGAGTTGACCCACCTTCTGGGCAAGAGGCAGATCGTTGGCCTGGGGTTGTTTGAAAGTGACCCCTGTCTGAACACAACACCCGACTTAGGTTCTGTCATTTGGGGTTGGTTGATTTTCTTTCTCACTCTCTCATTGTTGTGGTCGGTTGCATAGTCAGCCAGATGTTAAGACTGGGTTTGGCACTTTTGCCCAACCATCGGGTCCTTCACAAAGATCTAGGAGAGTGATGGCGAACCTTTTAGAAAGATAGAAACATAGAAGACTGACCGCAGAAAAAGACCTCATGGTCCATCTAGTCTGCCCTTATATGATTTCCTGTATTTTATCTTACAATGGATATATGTTTATCCCAGGCGTGTTTCAATTCAGTTACTGTGGATTTATCTACCACGTCTGCTGGAAGTTTGTTCCAAGGATCTACTACTCTTTCAGTAAAATAATATTTTCTCATGTTGCCTTTGATCTTTCCCCCAACTAACTTCAGATTGTGCCCCCTTGTTCTTGTGTTCACTTTCCTATTAGAAACACTTCCCTCCTGGACCTTATCTAACCCTTTAACATATTTAAATGTTTCGATCATGTCCCCCCTTTTCCTTCTGTCCTCCAGACTATACAGATTGAGTTCATTAAGTCTTTCTTGATACGTTTTATGCTTAAGACCTTCCACCATTTTTGTAGCCCATTTTTGGACCCGTTCAATTTTGTCAATATCTTTTTGTAGGTGAGGTCTCCAGAACTGGACACAGTATTCCAAATGGGGTCTCACCAGCACTCTGTATAGCGGGATCATAATCTCCCTCTTCCTGCTTGTTATACCTCCAGCTATGCAGCCAAGCATCCTACTTGCTTTCCCTACCGGCCTGACTGCACTGTTCACCCATTTTGAGACTGTCTGAATTTTTTCCCTCGTGTGCTGAAAGTGTGTGTGTGCGAGCTATTGTACTTGTGCGAGTGCCCACATCCATAATTCAATACTTGGGGAGGCTGAATACAGCTTCCCCCATCCTCTCAGAGGTCCTTCGTAGGTCAGAAATGGCCTGTTTCCCAACTTCTGGTGGGCCCAGTAGGCTCGCGTTTTTCCCTTCCCAGGCTCCAAAGGCTTCCCTGGATCCAGGGGAGGGTAAAAACACCCTCCCACATCCCCCTGGAGGCTCTCTGGAAGCCAAAAACGCCCTCCCAGAGCCTCTGTGCAAGCCAAAAATCAGCTGGCCAGCACACACAGGCATGTTGGAGCTAAGCTACGGCAACAGCTCGTGTGCCAGCAGATATGGCTCTCCGTGCCACCTGTGGCACCTGTGTCATAGGTTCGCCATCACTGCTCTAGGAGAAGGCAGATGTTGTTCTCTGATGACTTTTCACCTTGCCCCAAAAATCAACTCAACAAACACCATTACCTCTTTGGAAACGCATTGCCACTCCGGACTGGTCTTTCTTAGAGCCTCAGTGGTGCAGTGGTTAGAGTGCAGTACTGCACGTTTAGCAGATCGAATCTCAGTAAGCTCAAGTTTGACTCATCCTTCCGTCCTTCCAAGGTTGGAAAAATGAGGACCCAGGTTGACTGTGTATTTAAAGAGTGTCGGGCGCAAACCACCAGGTTATCTGGGGAGGGTTCAATTTACAGCTTTGTTGCTCAAACCTATGCGTGAGAATCTTCTCCGACTGACAGTTTGCACCATGGTAATTCAAGAGTGGTTGGATGTTGTCTTTTGTGACTACACAAAGATTCTAATTTAATTCCCTGCTTGATGCCTTCCCCTGGCTCTGCAGTCTTTCCACAGCGCCACGGTGGTGCAGTGGTTAGAGTGCAGTCCTGCACGTTTGGCACATCGAATCTCAGTAAGCTCAAGGTTGACTCAGCCTTCCATCCTTTCAAGATCGGTAAATGATGACCGAGATTGATTGTGTATTTAAAGAGTGTCGGGCGCAAACCACCAGGTCTATCTGTGGAGGGTTCAATTTATTGCTTTGTTGCTCAAACCTATGCGTGAGAATCTTCTCAGAGTGACAGTTTGCACCATGGTAAAAACTAGATACATTTTGATGGTATTCAAGAGTGGTTTTGTTCTGTCGGGCTCTCTGGTAGACTCCTCCCAAAAATTCACAGGTACAAATTTCAGACACACACACAATTCAAAACAATGTTCTTTGTACTGAAAATTCACTTAAACCAAGCCCTCTTTTGGGATAGCAAAGAGCCCTCGTCTCCAAACAAACTGGTAATTGGGACAAGTCCCTTATCAGTTCTGTGATACTTAGCTTGCAGCTGTGAGGCAGTTCACAGTCCTTCTTCTTCCACAAAGTGAAACACACTTTGCTCTGGTTTAGATTCAAAGCGGGGAAAAATCAGCACACAAAAAGTCAAAGTCAGTAAAGCAGTCACGAAACACAACGATCAGATAATCCTCCACAATGGCCAAACCCACAGGCTGATCTTTATAGCAGCCTCACTAATGACCACAGCCCCACCCAACCACAGGTGGCCTCATTTTCTTTGATAATAATCTCTCAGTTGTTGTTGCCTATGCATCGCTCTCCACATGCGTGGCTGTATCATTAACTCTTGTTCTGAATCCAAGGAGGAGCGAGATAATTGATCTCCTTCTGAGCTGTCTGCCCCACTCTCCTTCTCCCTGTCACTCATGTCTTCTTGGTCAGAGGAGCCTTCATCAGCAGATTCCACCGGGGGCAAAACAGGCCTGCAGCATGTGGATGTCTCCCCCACATCCACAGTCCTTGGGGCAGGAGCTGGGCCAGAGCTAACCACAACAGGTTGGATGTTGTCTTTTGTGACTACACAAAGATTCTAATTTAATCTCAAGCTTGACGCCTTCCCCTGGCTCTGCAGTCTTTCCACAGAGCCACAGTGGTGCAGTGGTTAGAGTGCAGTACTTCAGGCTACTTCTACTGATCACCACCAGCTGCCAGCAGTTTGGCAGATCGAATCTCACCATGCTCAAGGTTGATTCAGCCTTCCATCTTTCCGAGATGGGTCAAATGAAAGACAATGTGCTGATTCTGTAAACAGCTTAGAGAGGTCTGTAAATCACTGTGAAGCGGTATATAAGTCTAAATGCTGTTGCTATTCCAAAGTTTCCATCCTTCCCCAAACAACTCTCCGTGTCGCCCTGACTCTTCATTTCTGAAGCCTCCTGTGCGGTGATTTTTCACTTCAGCTTAAAGAGGCAATTTCTTGATTTGGTTCAGTAGAGCCTCCTGGAGTGACAGTAAGTGCCTATCATTTCCCAAACAAGTTTAAACGCTTCTCTCTGGCCTGGGGGTTGGAGTGAGTAGATGACTCGTCTTTCAAAGGTGTAGATTCAGGCCTCCAAGACAATAACCCGAGGTCTCTTATGATAGAGGGAGTTGCAGAGCTCCCGTGTGGGGTTAAGATACTGGGCTTGTCCTCTGGATAACTAATGGCCCAAGTTCGAAACCTGAGCACTACGTGATGGGGTGAGCTCCTGTTACTCGCTCCAGCTCCTGCCTACATAGCAGCTCAAAACATGCAAAGATGTGAGTAGAGAGAGTAACAGTGAAAGAGCCTGCAAGGTAAGAGCTGGGAAGATCGATAGTAGCTAGTTAGGGCTTGGAAAACATTCTTCGCAGACAGTAACAGTGAAAGATCCTGCAAGGTAAGAGCTGGGAAGATCGATAGTAGCTAGTTAAGGCTTGGAAAACATTCTTCGCAGAGAATAACAATGAAGGAGCCTTCAAGATTATAGCTGGGAAGATCAATAGTAGCTAGTTAAGGCTTGGAAAACATTCTTCGCAGAGAGTAACAATGAAGGAGCATGCAAGGTTAGAACTGGGAAGATCGATAGTAGCTAGTTAGGGCTGGGGAAACATTCTTCGCAGAGAATAACAATGAAGGAGCCTTCAAGATTATAGCTGGGAAGATCAATAGTAGCTAGTTAGGGCTTGGAAAACATTCTTCGCAGAGAGTAACAGTGAAAGAGCCTGCAAGGTTAGAACTGGGAAGATCAATAGTAGCTAGTTAGGGCTTGGAAAACATTCTTCGCAGAGAATAACAATGAAAGAGCCTGCAAGGTTAGAGCTGGGAAGATTGATAGTAGCTAGTTAGGGCCAGGGAAACAAAAAAGCTACATTCAGAGTATAAGACACACCCAAATTTTTAGCCTCTTTTAGGGATAAAAGTGCGTCTTATACGGTATACATTCATTTAAACTGCCTGGATTTCTAATTTTTCTCCACCTCAATAATTGTACTCGACTTTCTGGATCAGGTGCCCGAATGCAACTTGTTCTAGTCCAAGCCTTCATTTCTAGAAACAACCCAGAACTTGACAATTCCTGTTGTTGTTTTTTAAACAGCATCACTTCCCCCAAGAATTATCTCTTTGGCCTTCCAGACAAATGGTTTTGAAATAAAACCCCATGGCTACCTTGTTAAACCCTCTGCCAGCATCGCCTCTTGGGTGCTGTGATTTATCTAGACCATTAACAAATTAACTTTTAAATCACTTCGCCCGCTCTTTTGGAACCATTTGCTTTTTAGCTGATGAATCTGGCAACACGAGCCTCTTTTTTTTTTCCTGGGGTGCCTCAAACTCATTTCCTCTTTGGCAAAGCAGGCAGGAATTATGTTTGATTATCCAGTCGCAGATCCAGTCATGGCTACCGAGATACCTTTGGAGAGAGAAAAAAAACAGGTATTGAAAAAGCTAGAACAGGTAACAAGGGGAAAGAAAGAAGGATATTTAAAGGGGAAAATGGAGAAGGAGCGAGGCTCTCTGAACAGAGATTAATGAAGCAAAATGCAGGGATGTATTTTTAGGGAGCAACCTTGAACTTAGCTAAAATGGCTGCAAAGAAGAAGAATAACACCTGGTTAAGGCTGGAAAGTCAACGAAGCAGTGGAAGTGATGTGCCGGTGCCTGGAGGCTGTTGGGGCCTGGATGGGTGTCAACAGGCTCAGATTCAACCCGGATAAGACGGAGTGGCTGTGGGTTTTGCCTCCCAAGGACAATCCCATCTGTCCTTCCATTACTCTGGGGGGGGGGGAGTATTGACCCCCTCAGAGAGGGTCCCCAACTTGGGCGTCCTCCTCAATCCACAGCTCACATTAGAGAAACATCTTTCAGCTGTGGCGACGGGGGCGTTTGCCCAGGTTCGCCTGGTGCACCAGTTGCGGCCCTATCTGGATCAGGACTCACTGCTCATAGTCACTCATGCCCTCATCACCTCGAGGCTCGACTACTGTAACGCTCTCTACATGGGGCTACCTTTGAAGAGTGTTAGGAAACTTCAGATCGTGCAGAATGCAGCTGCGAGAGCAATCATGGGCTTCACTAAGTATGCCCATGTTACTCCAACACTCTGCATTGGTTGCCGATCAGTTTCCGGTCACAATTCAAAGTGTTGGTTATGACCTATAAAGCCCTTCATGGCATCGGACCAGAATATCTCCGGGACCGCCTCCTGCCGCATGAATCCCAGCGACCGGTTAGGTCCCACAGAGTGGGCCTTCTCCGGGTCCCGTTGACTAAACAATGTCATCTGGTGGGACCCAGGGGAAGAATCTTCTCTGTGGTGGCTCCGACCCTCTGGAACCAGCTCCCCCCAGAGATTAGAACTGCCCCCACCCTCCTTGCCTTTCGCAAACTCCTTAAAACCCACCTCTGCCCTCAGGCATGGGGGATTTGAAAGATCTCCCCCTTGCCCATGTAGTTTCTGTGTATGATTCGACTGTGTGCTTGGTTTTTTTTATATTGGAGTTTCTTTTGGATTTTTTAACCTAAAAGTGTAATTTAGATTGCTAAATATTAGATTTGTTACTATGTGTTGTTTTTTACCATTGTTGTGAGCCGCCCCGAGTCTACGGAGAGGGGCGGCATATAAATCCAATAAATCTAATCTAATCTAATCTAATCCAATCTAATCTAATCTAATCTAATCTAATAACACAATAGGGAAGGACATTGGAGGACTTCTAGCCCAACCCCCTGCCCAAGGAGGAAACCTTAATAATAATTAATAATTAATTAATTAATAATAATAATAATAATAATAATAATAATAATTTATTGGATTTGTATGCCGCCCCTCTCCGTAGACCACTTCAGACAAATGGCTATCCAATATCTTCTGAAAAACCTCCAGTGTTGCATCATTCACAACCTCTGCAGGCAAACTCTTCCACTATTAATTGTTCTCTTTGTCGGGGAATCCCTCCTTAGTTCTAGGTTGCTTCTCTCCTTGATTAGTTTCCATCTGTTGTTTCCTGTCCTGTCTTCAGGTGCTTCAGGTTGGCCCCCTCTTCTTTGAGGCAAACCCTTACCAATATCGCTTAGACTTATATACCACTTTACAGTGCTTCACAGCCCTCTCTGTGTCAGCCTCTTGTTCCCCAATAATCTGGATCCTTGTTTTACCCACCTCGGAAGGATGGAAGGCTGAGTCAACCTAGAGCCGGTCAGGATCGAACTCAAAACTATGGGCAGAGTTAGCCTGCGATGCTGCATTCTAACCACAAAGAAGGAAGGAAGGAGGGAAGGTAGGGAAGGAAGAAAGGTAGGTAGGTAGGTAGGTAGGTAGGAAGGAAGGAAGGAAGGAAGGAAGGGAAGGAAGAAAGGTAGGTAGGTAGGTAGGTAGGAAGGAAGGAAGGGAAGGAAGAAAGGTAGGTAGGTTTGTAGGAAGAAAGGAAGGAAGGAAGGAAGGAAGGAAGGAAGGAAGGAAGGAAGGAAGGAAGGAAGGAAGGAAGGAAGAACTCTGTTCCAACTGCCAGTTGCCTTATATTAACAAGCTCTGGTGCTAAGGAGTTACACATTCTACATAAATCTTCAAGCTTTAAGTGTCAATGTACCAAGCCCAATCATAACTCCTCATTAATTTTCAAACTTTAACTGTCAATTTATCAAGCCCAATCATAGTTTCATAGCGAAGCATGGGTAGACTTATAAACTGCTTCATAGTGCTTCACAGGCGACTCTAAGCGGGTTACAGAGTCAGCCACTTGCCCCCAACAATCTGGGTCCTCATTTTACTCACCTTGGAAGGACGGAAGGATGAATCAACCTTGAGTCCGGTGGGATTTGAATTGCCAAACTTCTGGTAGTCGGCAGTCAGCAGACATCGCCTGCAGTACTGCACTCTAACCACTGTGCCACCATGAACTCAATAAACAGCTGAATGAGCATTCATGGATCACCATTTCTCATCCTTGGCCAGAAATGGGTCACCATTTCTCAACCTTTTAACTAGGGTGGACTTCAACTCCCAGAATTCCCCCCTGCCGGCTGGGGAATTCTGGGAACTGAAGTTCACCCTTTCTCCAAGTGGCGGTGCTTGAAAAACATTAAACCCCATGACTCACAACTGCAAAGCTACCAAGGTGGAGATACCTGCTGTAATATATTGGAATTTTAATGCCAGAATGAGCTTACCCCGGGGAGAAGAGAGAAAAGGGTCTTTTTAGTCTCCCAAACCTGACTGACTCACTTTTATACACAGTGGAAACCAAGGGACTACTGCAATCAAGACCCTCTATTATGCAGAATCTTTCCTCAGCGGGGAGTTTGCAAGGAGTTGCATTTGTAGCTAAGCACGGCTTTTTCCCCCTTCCACGTAATAAACTATAATTTGGAGTTTTCCACTGGGAACTTTACATTTTCTTTTCTTTGTGTACCTTCATTACTGGGTTTTCTGCTCCGTTACCTTAAGAAAATCAGAATCTTGCTCAAGAAGGATTTCCCAACAGAGCAGGACCATTTTACAGAGAAATAACACCTTTTGTTTTCTTCTTGGGCACCTATTGGGTTTTTTAATATATATATATTACTGATAGCTGGATACCCATGCTTCGCTATGAAACTATGACTGGGCTTGATAAATTGACAGTTAAAGCTTGAAAATTAATAAGTAGTTATGATTGGGCTTGGGACATTGACACTTAAAGCTTGAAGATTTATGTAGAATGTGTAACTCCTTAGCACCAGAGCTTGTTAATAAAAGGGAGAACTGGCAGTTGGAACAGAGTTCTTTTCATGTGGGGAGGGGGAGTGGAATGTCTAAACTCCCAGTCCGCAGGCTGGGTGAGTCACACCCTGGCCATGCCCACCCCCAGTTTAGCAAAGAGGTAGTATCAGAGCGTGTTAACATAAGGCAACTGGCAGTTGGAACAGAGTTCTTTTCAGGTGGGGAGGGGGAGTAGAATGTCTAACTTCTTAGCATCAGTGTGTTAATATAATACTGTATTAAAAATGCTAATGATATGATGGTCATTTTGAAAAATCCTTTCTTAGCGAGCACCTAGACGTCAATACGGGCCAAGTTTCAAGTTTGTATGCTTTACAGTTCTAGAGATTTTATGATGAGTGACTGATATTTGGCTTTGATGTGAGAATGCTTCCCAGTCAGATCTATGTCAATGCCACAACTATTTCCATATTATTTAAATGCATCCAATGCTCTGCCCATTCAAAACGTTGAAAAGCCTGAGTTTCTTGAATGCTACTTTCCATAAACTACTATTAAGATGCACAGCACCTAATAAGAGTATTTGTCAACCAAAGAGGCAGATAAATTCTGGCTGTTGAAGTCTACCCATTTTAAAGTCATAGAGGTTGAGAAACATTGACCGTTTGTATGGATATGTGCCTATATTGTATGTGTATATGTGTCTGTATCTATGCAACAGTAGTGGGTTCTAAAACCCTTTGTACTGGTTTGTACATGTGATTGCATGTGTCTGGTTCTAATTGGGCTGAACTGGGAGCAACTGCTATGTATGTATATATCTATGTATGTATGTAGATATATAGATATAAACATACAATTATTTTATGAAGCCAATGTTGAATTTTTTGGAGCGTGCACTTTTAAAATTGTGTCCATTGCTTTTTGCCAATGATGGTCATAGCTTCTGATTACTCAAGGGATGATTAATATAACGATGCAAGTAAATTCTTCACCAACTGGCTGAAATGCAAATCTGATGGGAATTAGAACCTAAAGGACCAGCAATTTAATTTATAACAAACCTTTAGCTAATAAACAAGTAGCTGCTAAGCTCTATATTAATTTACGCTAATGAGGTCCTGCTATAATCCTTGATGAATGCATAAACTTCATAGAATCTCGGCAGGATAAAAAAAACGAAGGCAGAGCTAGGTATCCTAATAATTTATTTGCAGAGGTATAATTCACAACACACATGAACAATGAAGAGAAAAAGCAACATTACGGATTCTTTGTTTAATAAGCTGATTGATAGCCTAGGTTTCACGCATCTTAATTCCAGCTGGATTTCCATTTACCGCAACGAGTGGGAGTTTTGGGGAGTAATGAGAGCCATTAATATGTGCTTTCTTTTCCATTTATAGCAAAAAGATTTATTCGTGACCAATCAGGTTTCCTTAAGACTTGTACAGATCTAAACTGGGGGGAAACCCCCTCCCTTTTTTATTTCTACAAACATTGAGTAGCTTTTAAAGATATCAAACCCAAGAAAAATGGGTAAGCCAGGCAAAAACTAAAACTGATTTAATTTAATTTACAGTGGTGTCTTGATATTCAACTGCCTTGAAACTCATCAAATTTCACACTCAACGCATTTTGACATTAAAATTTTGCCCTGATACTCATTGTTTGTTTAGTACTTAACGCACAACCTAAAAATTGTCAGTGCCAATTGCTTTGTGACTCCCTACATTATTCCTTATGGGAAAAAATTGTTTGATACTTATCATTTTTGGTACTCATTGCATCCGTCCCCTGTCCAATTGTCTCTCCTATATATTTTATATTCTATTCTTCCATTCATATATCTTTTCCTCTTTTCTTCATTGACGTATTTTATTTTCATATCTTCTCTTCTATCCTTTCCTTGATATATATTACTACATGTATTCATTTTGTATTGGAATAAATAAACAAACAAACTGAAATGAAATGAAAAAATAAAATAAAATAAAATAAAATAAAATAAAATAAAATAAAATAAAATAAAATAAAATAAAATAAAATAAAATAAAATAAAATAAAATAAAATAAAATAAAATAAAATAAAATAAAATAAAATAAAATAAAATAAAATAAAATAAAATAAAATAAAATAAAATAAAATAAAATAAAATAAAATAAAATAAAATAAAATAAAATAAAATAAAATAAAATAAAATAAAATAAAATAAAATCTCCCCAAACCAATTAATGGTGAGTACCAAGGTAGCACAGTATATGAATAGACCAAGTGGAAATGAAATTAAATTAGTTCCTTGTATTATTGTGGGCAGAAATGCTGATGATGTCACCTAGTTTGGGTCATGAAAATGTCAACTTGCAAAGCTTTCAAGTTGCCATAAGCAGGAGCTGGGAGGGGGGAGATAAATGAAGAGGCTGCTCAGTTGGCCTAACTTAGGGGTAGGTAAAGTTGGCTCTTCTATCACATGTGGACTTCAACTCCCAGAATTCCTGAGATAGCACGATTGGCTCAGGAATTCTGGGAGTTGAAGTCCACAAGTCATAGAAGTCATAGAAGAGCCAGCTTTGCCTACTCCTGGCCTTACTGAAACTGCATTGCACGCATGCTATTCTACAGTTTATATCCTAGGTTACTGGAGTCAGCAGGAGGGGTGTGGGTTTTACACCCTGCCAACATGGTTCATTGCATAATGTGGTTTATGACATGCCCAGGGAGGAGGGATGGAGACAGGGTCGGTGTGTGTGTAAATTACGGGAACTTAGTTCTGACTCCATTGGAGTATTGCTGGAATGCTGCTCCTAATAAATGACTGGATTGCTTTTGAAACTTGGCTCGTGGCTCGTGAATCCATGAGGACATCTTTCGGAAACGTCACAGAAACATTTGTAAGAAATCAAGCAAACTCAGAAAGCACCCAGGACCCTTTAGGTGAAAGCCATATCTTAAAACTTCGCTGCCTACGAATAAGGTGACCACAATTGGACGTCGAGAAGAAGGAAGACTTTTGCTCAGATTTACAATTTGATACGAGAGAATTAGGTCTGTGGATTCTGGAAAAACCAGCAGCGCAATCTTTGTTTTACTCACTGGCTTAAACAAAATCCTTTTTTTTTTTGCTTGCTGTTTAAATATATCATTTCCTGTTGCTTCCCCCGTGACGAGAGAGAGAGAGGAGATTATTTTCCATCGTTTGTGTGGCAGCCTTTTTCAATATTTAGACTGCTTTTGCGAGCTTATTAAATAGATTTCTCTTCCAGCTTGGTGAGGATCAAGTTGCACCCTTTGGTGAGAGATCTCGAAGTCTGAACATGGGTAGGCAAGGTTGCTTCCATGGATCAGGGACTTGCCCCATTCATCTATTTGTTCATATTGTCTTTTTGCTGTTGTTAGCCGCCCCGAGTCTACGGAGAGGGGCGGCATACAAATCTAATAAATAAATAGATAGATAAATAAAATGATCTCCGTAACATTTGGACAATACTGAGTATTTATGCCTCCCCAATCCCTATTTCTACCACCTTCTGGCCTCATTGCCCATCCCTGCAGATCAGTCATCCTGACCACAAACCTGGCCACGGTAGAATTTTTATTGGCCACACAAGGAATTTGTCTTTGGTGCAGATGCTCTCAGCGTACATAAAATAAAATATACATTTGTCAAGAATCATGTGGTACAACACTTAATGATTGTGTAGGGGTCAAATAAGCAATGAAGAAGCAATATTAATAAAAATCTTAGGATATAAGCAACAAGTTACAGTCATACAGTCAACATGGGAGGAAGTGGGTGATAGGAATGATGAGAAAAACTAGTAGAATAGAAGTGCAGATTTAGTAGAAAGTCTGACAGTGTTGAGGGAATTATTTGTTTAGCAGAGTGATGGCGTTCGGAAAAAACCTGTTCTTGTGTCTAGTTGTCTTGGTGTGCAGTGCTCTGTAGCGACGTTTTGAGGGTGGGAATTGAAACAATTTGTGTCCAGGATGTGAGGGGTCAGTAAATATTTTCCACGCCCTCTTTTTGACTCGTGCAGTCTACAGGTCCTCAATGGAAGGCAGGTTGGCAGCAATTGTTTTTTCTGCAGTTCTGATTGTCCTCTGAAGTCTGGTTCGGTCCTGTTGGGTTGCAGCACCAAACCAGACAGTTATAGAGGTGCAGCTGACTCAATGATTCCTCTGTAGAACTATATCGGCAGCTCCTTGGGCAGTTTGAGCTTCCTGAGCTGGCGCAGAAAGAACATTCTTTGTTGTGCTTTTTTGATGATGTTTTTGATGTTAGGTGACCATTTTAGGTCTTGAGATAAGATAGAACCTAGAAATTTGAAGGTCTCTACTGTTGATACTGTGTTGTCTAGTATTGTGAGAGGTGGAAGGGTGGAAGGGTTTCTCTTAAAGCCTACCACCATTTCTACGGTTTTGAGTGTGTTCAGTTCTAGATTGTTCTGGTCACACCACAAGGATAGTTGTTCAACTTCCCATCTGTATGCGGATTCATCATACAGTATCGGTAGAGTGCCTATTGCAACACAACCCATCCATAAACGCTCTCTCAATTTGCAACCAACAAACTCCATATTGTTTATTCCGGCAACTGTCAAGTTGCATATTCCACGACTGTTGTTGAGAGAGACATAAAAGCCCCATGCATATTTACAACACCGCTGACAAACACCGTTTCTTCTTTCTCCTCGCCGATTCTGGATCCTCTTTATGTGGGTTGATAGATTGGCTTTAAAACTCTTAGAACTTCATCCGTAAATGCTATCTTTGTTCATGAATATATATTTTTTTTGCCTTTATTTCTCAATAACAGATGCTCTGCAGAACTCAGTCTTTTGCAAAAAGCAGTTGGTCTCCGCATTCCCCCCCCCCCTTTGAGGGTTGGGGGAGAAGAGTTAATGCTTTCATCCTCATGTATGACAGCTTGGAAACAAGGAGGAAGGAAGGAGGAGAATTGGACTCTGCAAATGTGGAGGACTTAAATGCAAATCACTGCTGCAGATGAAATGGGAAATGTTGAAAACTGGCTGTTGTCTTCTACCACCTAGGCGAGATGGGCTGTGTAGACATTAAATAAATTAAAAATAATTTAAAAATGAACAAATAAAATGTAAAAGAAAAGAAAACAAATAAAGCAGGAGTAAATGGTGTTTCTATCAATACAAAGAAGAGATTAATTTAATTAATTAACTAAGCCCATCCCTACAACATCTGTCTGATTAGAGATTACACTCATGAAGATTGGGTCTTTCCTCAGTTATCATCCAGAGATTCTTTCCTACAAAGTATGGTTGGAAAAAGTTATTAACTCCTCCTCCTCCTCCTCCCTTTCATCCTCTTTTACCACTTCAGGTGTTAAGCAAGAGGCAACTTTCTAATTCTTGTACTTCTGATATATTTGCTCATTGTGGGCCTGTGACAGCCTCTGCTGTCAATCTTCTATGTTTCTATGTAATAGCAGAATAAAAGTCTTAGCAATGGAGAGATTGAGATTCAGGTTGGGCTGATCAATAATGGACCAATATCACATTTCACAACATCAATGAGCAAATTGAGCAGTGTTATATAAAATCAACTGTCTTCAATGGAGATTTTTAACACTGACGACATTATTAGGGAATTAACGAAAGCTTAGTTAATTTTAGTAATTTTTAATAAATTTTCAAATGTTCTGGAGATCGCAATAGCTGTTGCCTCTTCATTTATAAATACAGCTGGAACTCGCATTTTTAGGACAATTATATATGTGTGTAGGTGTGTGTGTAACATATTTTTGCTGAACTTTTGCTCAACAATATATACAGCAAAGATTGCAATCGATCTATTGCTATTCCCATCTATTTAAAAAAATAGATAAAACTTATCAGGAAAGACTTCATGAACTCAATCTGTAGAGTCTGGAGGATGGAAGAGAAACATTTAAATATGTTAAAGGGTTAAATAAGGTTCGGGAGGGAAGTGTTTTTAATAGGAAAGTGAACCCAAAAACAAGGGGACACAATCTGACGTTAGTTGGGGGAAAGATCAGAAGCAATGTGAGGAAATATTATTTGATTGAAAGAGTCGTAGATACTTGGAACAAACTTCCGGCAGACGTGGTTGGTAAATCCACAGGAACGGCATTTAAACATGCCTGGGATAAACATACACAAAATAGTATAAGGGCAGACTAGATGGAAAATGAGGTCTTTTTCTGCCGTCAATCTTCTGTGTTTCATTGTTGTTAGCCACCCCGAGTCTACGGAGAGGGGCGGCATACAAATCCAATAAATTATTAAATTATTATTATTGATAGCAGAATAAAAGTCAGGTTGGGCTGATCAATAATGGACCAATATCACATTTCACATCTGTCGTGGAAATGCTCCAGCGTTTCATTCAGAAGTGTTTGTCTTGATCCCTAGAGAGGAAGTTTTCGAGGAAAAATAAGTATTAATAAAGGTATGGCTCAATTATAGCAAAACCTTACATGCAAGACCTTAGGTCATAGCTCTGTGCAAATTGTTTTATGGGAAGAGGTCGAGCCAGGCTGTGTCTTTGCTCACTCCTATTTAATTCATCTATCAATTTACAGATCCCTTCACTTATTAAAAAAAGTGAACATCGCCACCCGAGTTACAATTCTTTACGCTGCTCAGTTCAATCAGCAACATCCATTAACTAAGAGCTTTACACTTTCCCACTGCATAGAAAAAGAATTAGATCATGAAAAGAATTGTTTTTCTCTTGCTTTGTTTAAAAAAAGGAAAAGAACATTAGGGCTTTAACAAAGGAACTTGCAAACCACAGGAGTAGGAGGCAAATCGGAAATGGGTTCCTACTGGTTTGGACTGGTTCGGTAGAACCTGTAGCCAACCTCTGGTGAAGACACAAAGCCGGTTCGGTCAGTGCTGATCTGTGGATGCTACCATCTTTTTGGGGGAATTTTTTAAATGAAATATTTATGGGACATGATAGCCGTGTTCCAATATCTCATGGGCTGCCACAAAGAAGAGGGAGTCAAGTTATTCTCCAAAGCACCTGAGCGTAGAACAAGAAGCAATGGGTGGAAACTCATGAAAGAGAGAACCAACTTAGAACTAAGGAGAAATTTCCTGACAATTAGAACAATTAATGAATGGAACAGAAGTTGCCTCCAGAAATTGTGAATGCTCCAACAGTGGAAGTTTTTAAGCACATGTTGTTGGATGCCCATGTTACACCAACACTTCGCAGTCTGCATTGGTTGCCGATCAATTTACAATCACAATTCAAAGTGTTAGTTATGACCTATAAAGCCCTTCATGGCATCAGACCAGAATATCTCCGGGACCACCTTCTGCCGCATGAATCCCAGTGACCGATTAGGTCCCACAGAGTTGGCCTTCTCCAGGTCCCGTTGACTAAACAATGTTGTTTGGCAGGTTCCAGGGGAAGAGCCTTCTCTGTGGTGGCCCTGACCCTCTGGAACCAGCTCCCCCCAGAGATTAGAAGTGCCCCCACCCTCCTTGCCTTTCGTAAACTCTTTAAAACCCACCTCTGCCGTCAGGCATGGGGGAACTGAGATAACTTCCCCAGGCCTATACTGTTTATGTATGGTATGTTGTGTGCATGTTTTTTAAATTATGGGTTTTTAGTTTTAGTTATTAGATTTGTATTGTACATTGTTTTTCTATTACTGCTGTGAGCCGCCCTGAGCCTATGGAGAGGGGCGGCATAATAAATGAATGAATGAATGAATGAATGAATGAATGAATGAATAAACAAACAAACAAACAAGCCATCTGTCTGAAGTAGTGTAGGATTTCCTGCCTAAGCAGGGGGTTGGACTAGAAGACCTCCAAGGTCCCTTCCAACTCTGTTGTTGTTATTGTTATTATTATTAATTTATGTTTAGTTTTTCTTCTAAAGTTAGGTTAACTCATGAAAGTGCCGCTTGGTTTCCTTGTTGGCTTTTTGATTGACTCTTCTGAACGCCATGTAGATGTTTATTTCTCTCTGTGTGCCTGTTGATGGCTGATTTTTTGGGATTCAAGAAAGCGATACCCCTTATTTTAGTCGGTGAGTTAGAATGGTTATGTAAATACAATAGGCTGCAAAAAGAAGCATGCTTGCTTCTCAGAATTTTGAGTATGGAAGATAATGAAGCTTTCCGTAAACCATGATACAGTGATACCTTGTCTTACAAACGCCTCATCATACAAACTTCTCGAGATACAAACCTGTGGTTTAAGATTTTTTTGCCTCTTCTTACAAGCTATTTTCCCCTTACAAACCCACCGCTGCCGCTGGGATGGCCCACCTCCGGACTTCCGTTGCCAGCGAAGCACTCGTTTTTATGCTGCTGGGATTCCCCTGAGGCTCCCCTCCATGGGAAACCCCACCTCCAGACTTCCGTGTTTTTGTGATGCTGCAGGGGAATCCCAGCAGGGGATCCCAGCAGCACAAAAACGGGTGCTTCAGTGGCAATGGAAGTCCGGAGGTGGGATTTCCCAGTGAGGGGAGCCTCAGTGAAATCGCAGCATGGCAAAAACACAGAGGTCCGGAGGTGGGGTTTCAAGGACTTCAATGTTTTTGCGATGCTGAGATTCCCCTGCTGGCATTCCCCTGCAGCATTGCAAAAACACAGAAGCCCAGAGGTGGGGTTTCCCATGGAGGGGAGCCTCAGGAGAATCCCAGCAACGCAAAAACGGGCACTTCGGCTGGCAAAAGGGGTGAATTTTGCCCTTGCACGCATTAATCGCTTTTCCATTGATTCCTATGGGAAACATTGTTTCGTCTTACAAACTTTTCACCTTAAGAACCTCGTCCCAGAACCAATTAAGTTTGTGAGACAAGGTATCACTGTATCTCTCTCTTATGGGTTAAACTCCAATGATTACCACTTTCCATACTTCGGTTCCCATCTACTCCAGTTATCCATAATATCTTTGGATTTATACTTTGGAGTCACAGAAAGATGCTTTGAGCCTCAACGAGAACGTCTAAAGTACATTTTTGACATTCTGGGACGCAGGCAGGATGAATGGACGGGCAGACAAATCATGTCAGAAAAATATGATTTGGGGGGAAACCAAAGTTTCATCCTGTCAAATCCTGTTTTCTGATCAGGCAAGAGCTGTCTCTTTTTTTCTGCGCGTGGCTTCACGCCACCAACTTCAGAAAAGATATACATATATTTTCCTCTAATGGATCTGAATGTGACACTCATCACATCTCGGAAAAGAAATTGTCTCTTTTAAAGAAAATATGTAATGAAATCTCTTTAAGACATTGGCAACATATTCCTCCCAGTTGGTTGTGGTTGCCAAGGACGAGAGGCTGTTTCCTCCCACCTCTTAGAGAAGCTTCTGCGAGATCCTTCTGCGCGGAGCCAGTAATTTGGACCTCATTATGAGTATGAAATTTCAGAAGGCAAGTCTTGTTCAAGGGAGATCAAGGAGTCATGTTATCCAGAGTTCTATGGTTTTCAGAAGAACTTCTAGGAAAAACCTCCCAATTTAGCCTGGAAGCCTTCCTTCCTTCCCACTCATCCGCTGTAGATGACTTGCACTCCGCGGAGAGGTCTTCGAATTCTCTCTCTCCTTTTTTATTTAATGGCCAAGAAGATTCCGCTTCTCTGTAAATAAGCCGAATGGTGATTAAATATAAGTTCTTTCGGATATCATTGAACTGAAATGTCCAGTTGCAACCCGCATGGAGCAATGCTGAGAGCGATCATCATCGTTCAAGTGAACTGTTAAGTTCTCGACTTAAAACCTCACCAGTGTTCTGTCGAGCTCTCTGGTAGAATCCTCCCAAAAATGCACAGATACAATTTCAGACACACACACACGTTTGAAAATTCAAAACAATGTTCTTTATAATGAAAATTCACTTAAACTAAGCCCTCTTTTGGTATAGCAAAGAGCACTCGTCTCCAAACAAACTGGTAATTTGTACAAGTCCCTTATCAGTTCTGTGATACTTAGCTTGCAGCTGTGAGGCAATTCACAGTCCTTCTTCTTTCACAAAGTGAAACACACTTTGCCCTGGTTTAGGTTCAAAACGGGGAAAAATCAGCACACAAAAGGTCAAAATCAATAAAGCACTCACGAAACACAATGATCAGATAATCCTCCACAATGGCCAAACCCACAGGCTGCTCTTTATAGCAGCCTCACTAATGACCATAGCCCCACCCAACAACAGGTGGCCTCATTTTCTTTGATAATAATCTCTCAGTTGTTGCTGCCTATGCATCGCTCTCCGCATGCGTGGCTGTATCATTAACTCATTTTCCGAATCCAAGGAGGAGCGAGATAATTGATCTCCTTCTGAGCTGTCTGCCCCACTCTCCTCCTCCCTGTCACTCATGTCTTCTTGGTCAGAGGAGCCTTCATCATCAGATTCCACCGGGAGCAAAACAGGCTTGCAGCATGTGGATGTCTCCCCCATATCCACATTCCTTGGGGCAGGAGCTGGGCCAGAGCTAACCACAACAGTAAATAAATAAATACAGGAGAAAAAACACCGTTAAGAAACATCGTTTTTGAAAGACCGCAAGCAAAATGAGTTTACAGCAGGCGCATGAATTGCATAAAGCAGCAGCGTGGTATGAGCTATTTTCCACTTAGAGATGGCTTATCATGCCTTGCTCGCGATTTGGCTGGGCCTAAATTGGTTTGGGGAAATCTTTGTCATATCTCGATGCACGATCCTCTCCTCGCTTTGTGTTTTACATAAGCAGTCATTTAGCAAATTAGCATCTATGTGGGCAATGCTGCATTGCTCCTAATGGCCCTGGGTAATCTACAGCAGATCTGTCAATTTCTCTTTGAGCAGGAGCAGCTGCAATTGTTGCCGTGCAATTGACTGTGTTATTTAAAGAGTGTCGAGCGCAAACAACCAGGTCTATCTATGGAGGGTTGAATTTATTGCTTTGTTGCTCAAACCTATGCGCAGGAATCTTCTCAGACTAACAGTTTGCACCATGGTAAAAAAATAGGTGAGGTTCGGTGGCATCCAAGAGAGGTTGCATGTTGTCTTGGGTGACCACACAAAGATTCACAAAAAAGAGACATTGATACTCTAGAAAGTGTGCAGAAGAGAGCAAGCAGAATGATAAAGGGACTAGAAACTTAAGGTTGCAAGAACTGGGCATGGGTAGTCTAGCAAATAGGAGGTCCAGTGGGGGAAATGATAACAGTCTACAAATACTTGAGGGGCTGCCATAGGGAGGAGGGGATCACGTTATTTTCCAAGGCACCAGAGAACCAGACAAGGAGCAATGGTTGGAAGCTGTCCAAGGAGCGATTCAACCTGAAAATAAGGAGGAACTTTCTAATGGTGAGAGCGGTCAACCAGTGGAACAGCTTGCCCACAGAGGTGGTCAAGGCTCCAACACTAGAGACTTTCAAGAGGGGACTGGATTGTTATTGGACTAGCGTGATGTAGGGTCTCCTGCACCAGCAGGGGATTGGACTAGATGACCTGCAATTATCACAGATAATCCCCACTCGGTCAAGGACCTCGGGATACTAATAACTAAAGATCTAAGTGCCAAAGGCCATTGCAACAACATCACCAATAAGGCTTTAAGAATTGCTAATCTAATCCTACGTAGCTTCTGCTCTGGAAATCTCACACTACTTACCAGAGTTTACAAAACCTTCGCCAGACCCATCCTCAAGTACAGCTCATCTGTTTGGAACCTATATCGCATGTCAGACATTAACACCCTTGAAAACGTCCAAAGATATTTCACCAGAAGAGCCCTTCACTCCTCCACTCGAAACAGAATACCTTACGAAACTAGACTTACAATCCTGGGTCTTGAAAGCTTAGAACTACGACGCCTTAAACTTGATCTAAGTATTGCCCACAAGATCATATGCTGCAGTGTCCTGCCTGTCAAAGACTACTTCAGCTTCAACCACAACAACACAAGAGCACACAACAGATTCAAGCTTAATATTAACCGCTCCAAACTTGACTATAAAAAATACGACTTTAATAATCGGGTTGTCGAAGCGTGGAACTCATTACCGGACTCTGTAGTATCATCCCCTAACCCCCAACATTTTACCCTTAGACTATCCACGGTTGACCTCTCCAAATTCCTAAGAGGTCAGTAAGGGGCGTACATAAGCGCACTAGAGTGCCTTTCATCCCCTGTCCTATAGTCTCTCCTATATCTCGTATTTCATCTCTACTATATCCTCCATAACCTTCATTGTGTATTATTATGCATTGGACAAAATAAAGAAATAAAAATAAAAAGGTCCCTCCCAACTGTAATAATAAATATATAAAAATTCTAATTTAATTCCCTGCTTGACTCCTTTCCCTGGCTGTGCGGTCTTTCTCTGACCAAAGGTGTGTTCTGTTTTTTAGCCGCCCCTATATGTCTGAATCTACAGCACCATCCTCACAATTTCCATGTTCGGCGAATAAGCATAAATTGGTAGTTCTCAGTGAAGAAAGTTAGTAATGATAATTATCACAAGCTCCAGGTGGAGAAACCTTCATCTGGCCTCTCCGGTTCAAACCGATTGTCCACCACTAATCCCTTTCCTAGCCTTTGTCTTGCCTTGAAGTTGTCCTTCTGTCCTTGCAAAGCTTTTTGAAGTATCTTAAACAATGCATTTTGCAGGGTTTGCTTTTATTAGTAGCATTTATCACCCAGTGCTGTCTATAAATGTAGGTTTCCTTAGTTACTGTGCTTAAGAACAGGAGAACAAATCAACACCTTAAAGGGAAAAAAAGGCAGACCGCAGACACCATGCAGAAACATAAAAAGAGTCAAGCTGCTTTCAAATCGAGGTTCCGTCTTGGTGACCATGTGGAGATGTTGTTTTGTTGGCAAGATGCCCATGTGATTTAGCAATCGATGGTGAGACCACACTTGGAGTACTGTCACCTCACCTCAAGAAGAATATAATGGAACTAGAAAAGGTGCAAAAAAGGGCAACAAGAATGATAAAGGAAATGGAGCAACTCCCTTACGAAACCAGGTTGCAACGCCTTGGTCTCTTCAGCCATGAAAGACGGCGTTTAAGGGGTGGCTTGTTCAAAGTGTATACAATCCTGCATGGGATAGAAAAGGTGGATAGAGAAAAATTCTTTTCTCTATCACACAATACTAGGACAAGGGGGCCCTCCCTAAAGCTCACAGGTAAGAAAGCGAGGACAAATCAAGGGAAATATTTCTTCACCCAGAGGGTTGTTGGTTTATGGAATTTACTTCCAGCCTGGAGAGCTTCAAGGCAGGATTAGACAGATTCATGGATGCCAGGTGTATCAGTGGTTATTGAAACGGATGTCCATGTACCGCCTCTATGTTGGTTGAGGCAGGAAGGGTTCCCTTGGGTACCATTTGTTGGAGATCAGGGGAAAGGGAGGGTCTTGCCTTCTCTTTCTGCTCAAAACTGTCCACTTAGGAAGCAACACTGATTGACAGTCCACTGATTGACAGGCTGTTGTGCAAATGGAATAGTTGTGCAAATGAAATATTCAATGAGAATATTTCATTCATTCAGATCTAGGATGTGTTATTTGAGTGTTCCCTTTTTTTGAGCAATGTATAAACATTGTTATATCTTTGTGTACCACCAATATGTACTTGAGTGAGTAACTAACTAACTAACTAACTAACTAACTAACTAACTAAATAAATAAATAAATAAATAAATAAATAGCTAGCTAGCTAGCTAGCTAGCTAACTAACTAACTAACTAACAAACTAGTGGCACTATGACCACCACAAAGTGAATAAATGCAATTGCGACATTTCTAGTTATATCTGAGTCTATACATGCACCAAGGTTAAATTCCTTGTGTGTTCAATCATAGAGGGCATTTTGCGCAAGAAGGCCTAAGTGCCACTTGGAGGTCAAGTAGATTGAATTTCCCATGATGCCTCAGGGGTAATCATAGAGGATTCTGCGAGTTGAGAATGTCCTTCTACAGAAAAGTGGGCCAGATAATATGGGAGTCTTGGTGGGTTGTGCTTGACTTGAGATGACCTTTCCTCCGAGGGTCAGGGAACATCAGGACAAAGAGATCAATGCTAATTTATGGCTTGGTGCTCTTTATCAATGTCTCAATGGCAGAGATCCCACTTGTAGGTTGACATTGCCTGAAAAAACAACCCCCAAATCAGGGTTTGTTTTGACCTTCATCCCCCTCGCACAAAATAAAAACAGTAGCCTACTTACTTGGTTGGATGCTTTCACAATCAGGTTGTGTCAAGGCCCAAGGGATATATTTTCCCAGCTTCCTCACAACGGAAGCTCTGCTACACCTCTTTTGTTCAGAAGAACATTTTCACACCCACCAACCTCCTACGTGATTTCCACAGTTTCGTCCTTGCAATTCTTGAGGGCTAGCAACCTCCCGCCGTCTTACCTTGTTCCTGCCGTTTTTCTTCTCGGTTTCTTCTGCAGCCTGGGAATCGCGTCACCACCATCTTTTTACAACTCCTCTCCTCCTATATTTGCATCTGTTCCCGGTGCGCACAAACAGTGCAGCTCGCCGGCGAAAAAAGTAGGTTAAGCAAAATAGGCAGCAGCCATCTGTCGATGAAGCGAGCGTGTTCAGATGGACAATGGTTGGGCTGTGATTGGACTCACCAGGTGAACCATTGAATTCTGATGACTACTTTTCCTACCTCAGAGAGATGGTAGCCAGTTGGGGTAATTTGTGATGCGCACTGTAAGGAACATTTAATTATGAGCATAACATTTGTTTGTTCGTTTGTTTGTTTTTGTTGGAAGGGACCCTATGGGTCTTCTAGTCTAGTACAGGAGCCTCTATACAAGTGATGGCGAACCTATGGCATGGGTGCCACAGGTGGCACACAGAGATATATTTGCTGGCACGTGAGCCATTGCCCTAGCTCAGCTGCAAAGTGCATGTGCTTATCTCAGGGACCGCCTTCTGCTGCACGAATCCCAGTGACCAGTTAGGCCCCACAGAGTGGGTCTTCTCCGGGTCCAGTCAACTAAACAATGCCGCTTGGCGGGACCCAGGGGAAGAGCCTTCTCTGTGGCGGCCACGGCCCTCTGGAACCAGCTCTCCCCGGAGATTAGAATTGCCCCCACCCTCCTTGCCTTTCATAACCTTCTTAAAACCCACCTCTGCCGCCAGGCATGGGGGAACTGAGATACTCTTTCCCCCTAGGCCTTTACAATTTTATGCATGGTATGTATGTTTGGTTTTTATATTAATGGGTTTTTAATCGTTTTTAGTATTGGATTATTATTGTACGCTGTTTTATTATTGCTGTTAGCCGCCCCAAGTCCTCGGAGAGGGGCGGCATACCAATCCAATAAATAAATCAATTAAATAAATAAATGTATGTGCCAGCCAGCTGTTTTTTGGCTCGCCCAGAGGTTCTGGGAGGGTGTTTTTGGCTTCCAGAGAACTTCCGGGGGGGATGGAGGAGGCCGTTTATACCCTTGAAAACCGTCAAAGCCTGGGGAGGGCAAAACACAAGCCTACTGGGTCCACCAGAAGTTGGGAAACAGGCTCTTTCTGGCCACCAGAAGGCCTCAGGGAAGTGGAGGAAGCTGTTTTCGCCCTCCCTGGGCACTGAATTATGGGTGTGGGCACTCACGCATGTGCAATAGAGCGCAGGCACCCTCTTCCGGCACCATCACTGCCTTATACCATCCCAGACATATGGCAGTTTAATCTCTTTTTGAAGGTCTCCAGTGTTGGGCTATGCACAACCTCCGCAGGCAGGCCATGCCACCAGTTGATCGCTCTCACCGTCAGAAAGTTCTTCCTTATTTCCAGGTTGAAAATAAGTTTCTTACGATGTCTAGGAACTTGAGATTCTGATTCTCCTTCTCAAACTTCTCTTGGCTTTGACCACTTTGGCAGAAGGTAATTACTAAGCTTACTAGCAGTTGAACGAAGTCTGTTGAGCTAGGCATCACTTGTGGAGAGGAAGTGCCTGAAAATTTCAATGTTAGCCTGTGGTAAGGCAGATGGCCAATAAATGTAATAATAATAATTAAAAAAAACATCAGTGGGGCTTACATCTGGCTTGACCATTTCAGCAGTCATACTATCTATCTATCTTTCTATCTTTCTATCTTTCTATCTTTCTATCTTTCTATCTTTCTATCTTTCTATCTTTCTATCTTTCTATCTTTCTATCTTTCTATCTTTCTATCTTTCTATCTTTCTATCTTTCTATCTTTCTATCTTTCTATCTTTCTATCTACCTACCTACCTATCTAGTCTGTCTGTCTGTCTGTCTACCAATCCATCTATCACCTGTGTATCTCTCATATGCCATATCTGTCTGTCTCTCTGTCTCTCTCTCTATCTGTCTGTCTCTCTCTCTCTTTCTCTCTATCTCTCTATCTATCCATCCATCTCTTTCTCTCTCTCTCAATCATCTGTCTGCCTGTCTATCTATCTATCTACCTACCTACCTATCTAGTCTGTCTGTCTGTCTGTCTGTCTGTCTGTCTTTCTGTCTGTCTGTCTATCTATCTATCTATCTATCTATCTATCTATCTATCTATCTATCTACCAATCCATCTATCACCTGTGTATCTCTCATATGCCATATCTGTCTGTCTGTCTCTCTCTCTCTCTCTCTGTCTCTCTCTGTCTCTGTCTGTCTGTCTCTCTCTCTCTCTCTCTCTCTATCCATCCATCCATATCTCTCTCTCTCAATCATCTATCTATCTATCTATCTATCTATCTATCTATCTATCTATCTATCTATCTATCTATCTATCTAGTCTAGCTACCTATCTACCTACCTACTAATCTATCTATCACCTGTCTGTCTGTCTATCTATCTATCTATTATCTATCAAGACATTGTAACTCTGGACAAAGTGCAGAGAGCAAAGAGGATGATTAGGGGACTGGAAACTTTAACAAACGAAGAGCACCTGCCGGAACAGTGCTCCAATGCTTGAGGGCTGCCACAGGGAAGAGGGGTCAGGCTGTTTTCCAAGGCACCAGAAGGCCAGACAAGGAATAATGGGACTTTAAATAAAATGTAAATTTGACACAGGTAAATTCAGCGCCACTGATACGAACGCTTTCCTGCATGTCTAAACTCTCCTCCCTCCCACCCACCATCTTTTTTTCTTTTTTGGTCCTGGTGAAAATTACAGCTGGGTGTTAACTAGCGAAGGCCGTCAAGGTGTACAGTAGCTGTATGGATCTCAACGGCTTCTGCGCTCTGTATTTCATTCCCACCTGCGAATGTCCGATTCTGTTGTGTTTCAAAGAGTTTATTGCTTATTGGATTTCCTCCGTCTCTTGCTCGGAGGAAGTATAATGTAACTGTGAATCAATGTCAGCAATAAATTCCTGCAAAGGGAAGAGTTGGATCACCAAGGTCAAGCTGTTCTCCGTCTGCACTTTCACAATGTGGACTAGAATCGGCTCTCCGGGGTTTGTGACATTCTCCTGTGAAGCACCTGAGCATTGTCAGAGTGACATAAGCCCGTCAGACACAATTCTTTCCTCCCTGCTCTCTTTGCTTTTGCAGAATGCTTTTATTTTAATGAATAGCCTCTCTTCAGACTACAGGGAAGTTGGCTAAAGCTTGGAAGAAGGTTTTTTTCCGAGAAAGAGCGAAGCGAAGTCACAGAAGTTGCTGGAAGCATCTTGTGCTTGGCTTGTTGGCAGTCCAGGTGCTATTAGCATATGTTGGAACTTGGAAGAACTTTCCTGAGCCAGGAATATCCTGCATCTCTGGTTTTGAACTGGTGCCCACGGGAGAGGAAATGACTTTAGCTCTGTCCTTTTGCTTGTTCTTCCTCTCCTTTAATGGCGTAATAAATGCAGCCTGCTAATTGGCCCAAATGCCTGAGAGTTTTTGTTCAGCTAGGCCAGGGGTACGCAAAGTTAACCTAATCCTACGTAGCTTCTGCTCTGGCAATCTAACCCTACTTACCAGAGCTTACAAAACTTTTGCCAGACCCATCCTCGAATACAGCTCATCTGTTTGGAACCCATATCGCATCTCAGACATTAACACCCTTGAAAAATGTCCAAAGATACTTCACCAGAAGAGCCCTTCACTCCTCCACTCGAAACAGAATACCCTACGAGACTAGACTTTCAATCCTGGGCCTAGAAAGTTTAGAACTAAGATGCCTTAAACAAGATCTAAGTACTGTATTGCCCACAAGATCATAGGCTGCAACGTCCTGCCTGTCGGCGACTACTTCAGCTTCAACCACAACAACACAAGAGCACACAACTGATTTAAACTTAATATTAACCGCTCCAAACTTGACTGTAAAAAAATATGACTTCAGTAACCGAGTTGTCGAAGCGTGGAACTCATTCCCGGACTCCATAGTGTCATCCCCAAACCCCCAACAATTTACCCTTAGATTATTTACGGTTGACCTATCCAGATTCCTAAGAGGTCAGTAAGGGGCGAGTACAAGTGCACTTGAGTGCCTTCCATCCCCTGTCCTATTGCTCTCCTATATCTCCTATACCTTTCTTCCATTCCTATATCTCTTCTTTTATTCTTTCATTGATATGTTCTATTACTATACCTTCTTTTCTATTCTTTCTTAGATATATTTTACTATGAGTATCTCCTCTATAACCTTCATCATGTATTTTACTATGTATATAGATATATACCCACTAAAACCCTCATTGTGTATTGGACAAAATAAATAAATAAAATAAAAATAAAATAAATAAAGTTGGCTCTCCTATGACATGTGGACTTCAACTCCCAGAATTCCTGGGCTAGCTAGGATTGTCACAGGGGTCAAATAAGCAATGAAGAAACAATCAATATTAATAAAAATCTTAAGGATGCAAAAAGCTCTTCTTGAGACTCAATTGAGCAGCAGGTATTTCTCTAGCCATCTTAATATCTCTCTCTCTCTCTTGCTCTCTCTCTCTCGAAGCAAACGCTTAAATCATTCATCGGCCTCGTCTGCGGGAAGGAATATCACTGCAAACATCA
>NC_091959.1:2995529-3008029 GCF_031021105.1 Erythrolamprus reginae
CATAGACAATGATGGACTCCTACGAGTACGGTCAGGTAGGCAGAACTCATCTCTTTCATCTGTCTATCTGTCTGTCTATTATCTATCTATCTATCTATCTATCTATCTATCTATCTATCTATCCTCTATCTATCTATTATCTATCTATCTATCTATCTATCTATTATCTATCTATCTATTATCTATCTATCATCTATCTATCTATCTATCTATCTATCTATCTATCTATCTTTTGTTTATCACCCCCTCCCTTTCTTCCATTCTCTCTCTCTTTCCTATCTATCTATCTATCTATCTATCTATCTATCTATCTATCTATCTATCTATCTATCCTCTATCTAGCTATTATCTATCTATCTATCTATCTATCTATCTATTATCTATCTATCTATCATCTATCTATCATCTATCTATCTATCTATCTATCTATCTATCTATCTATCTTTTGTTTATCACCCCCTCCCTTTCTTCCATTCTCTCTCTCTTTCCTATCTATCTATCTATCTATCTATCTATCTATCCTCTATCTAGCTATTATCTATCTATCTATCTATCTATCTATCTATCTATCTATTATCTATCTATCTATCATCTATCTATCATCTATCTATCTATCTATCTATCTTTTGTTTATCACCCCCTCCCTTTCTTCCATTCTCTCTCTCTTTCCTATCTATCTATCTACCTACCTATCTACCTATCTATCTATCTATCCATCCATCCATCTATCCATCCATCTATTAGTGTCTATATCTATCTATCATGGGGAAAATTTTGGAGGTGTCCTCCATGAAGGTTTTTAAATCCTCTATTGCGGGAAGGAATGATACCACTCAGAAAATACTTAAACTCTTTCTTTCTGTGGAAAACCTCCACATCTGCAAGTGAAGGGTGACAAGGATCCATCAATAGCTTGACTTGAACAGCAGGCCAAAATGTTTCCTTGTATCTACAGGACCGCATCTGTCCACTGTGGCCGCAGTGATTATTGTCGCCGCTGCTTTTTAATGCAACCAATTAAATGCTGTGTGTGCCATTTGATTGCTGGTGGCTTAGAGGCCTGAACGGTCCCCTTGCTGAGATTGGTTTGAGCTGGAGATTACTCCGAGGGAACGTAGGACAATAGTGACGGTCCCTCCACTCCCAAATCAACCTTAATTACAAAAATGGCAGGCCGTCAGATGCAGGTGAGCTCTCCCTCGGCTTTGGACCGGCTGGTTTGGAGACCTCCACATGAAAATGAAATAACCTGTCTGCAAAGATTTCCAGAGTGGGAGATAAAAACCCCAGGAGCCGAACAGAAGACAGAGAACGGGGAAGGAAGCATGATCAGGACCATGGATAGCTCCACAGACTAGTAGACCTTTGGAATAGGAGAAACAACAGAACGATAGGGTTGGATGGGAGGTCTCCTAGTCCAACCTCCTCATCAAGCAGAAGACCTTATACCATTCCAGACAAATGAATGTCCTCTTGAATCCTCAGTGGTCATTCAGCCCAACTCCTTTGTCCAATATAAAAATAATAAATTGAGAAATAGCTGCCGGGATACATAATATCCCAACTTTTGTTGATGCAACTCCTGCATGTTAAATGAACAAATGTAGTGATTTTTGTGTTTATTATTCATTCAATTGATTGATCGATTGATTGATTTCTATGCCACCCTTCTCCTGAGACTCAGGGTGGCTTACAACATGTTGGAAATCCAATAAAATTACATTCTAAAAATCCCACTGTTAAAAATGTTAAAATGCTCTCTACATGGGGCTACCTTTGAAAAGTGTTCGGAAACTTCAGATCGTGCAGAACGCAGCCGCGAGAGCCATCGTGGGGCTTCCAAGATTCGCCCACATTTCTTCAACACTCCGTGGCCTGCATTGGCTGCTGATCAGTTTACGGTCACAATTCAAAGTGTTGGTCATGACCTTTAAAGCCCTACATGGCATTGGACCAAAGTACCTCCGGAACCGCCTGCTACCGCATGAATCCCAGCGACCGATAAGGTCCCACAGAGTTGGCCTTCTCTGGGTCCCGTTGACTAAACAATGTCGTTTGGCGGGCCCCAGGGGAAGAGCCTTCTCTGTGGCGGCCCTGGCCCTCTGGAACCAACTCCCCCTGGAGATTAGAATTGCCCCCACCCTCCCTGACTTTCGTAAACTACTCAAGACTCACTTATACCGCCAGGCATGGGGGAGTTGAGACACCTTTCCCCCCAGGCTTTTTTATACTTTGTTTTATGTTTGGTATAAATGTGCTGTTTGGTTTTTAAAAAATAATGATAGGATTTTATACGTTTTTTAATATTAGATTTGTTCCACTACTATATTGTTTTTATTACTGTTGTAAGCCACCCCGAGTCTTCGGAGAGGGGTGGCATACAAATCTAATTAATAATAATAATAATAATAATAATAATAATAATAATAATAATAATAATAATAATAATACAACCAGATGCATATGGCATACATTCTAATTCATTCTACTGGTTCTATTGTGATATGCCACTGAATCATGGTCAAAAAGGAAGAGGGTTTAGGAATCCACCCGGCCATCTCTTTCCCCATCAAAGACAGTGAGACCTTGAAAGCGCTCCATCTTTGCCTGCCTGCCCGCTCGTCTTTTATCACCGAATCCCACCTGGTTTTAAGACACCAAGAAAGATGAGTGATAAATTCCTCTCTGCCACAGATGTGCTTTGAATGCTTCTCCCTTTGCTCCATTAAGGGAGGTCTATTCAGACAGGAGAAGAAGGACTAAAATTAATTGATCGCTCCAACATCGTTTCTCTTCCTTGATATTCCGATCCTCGGCTGCCTTGTCCGTTTTCCTTCTCAGACACAAGCGGGGAGGAGGGGGATTGTGTCTGGCTCTGGGCCTGGTGCTGGTGGTGTGAACAAGAAACCAGACTCAGCTCCTAAGACATTTCAGAAAGAGCGCAAGATAGAAACATAGAAACATAGAAGTCTGACGGCAGAAAAAGACCTCTTGGTCCATCTAGTCTGCCCTTATACTATTTCCTGTATTTTATCTTAGGATGGATATATGTTTATCCCAGGCATGTTTAAATTCAGTTACTGTGGATTTATCTACCACGTCTGCTGGAAGTTTGTTCCAAGGATCTACTACTCTTTCAGTGAAATAATATTTTCTCATGTTGCTTTTGATCTTTCCCCCAACTAACTTCAGACTGTGTCCCCTTGTTCTTGTGTTCACTTTCCTATTAAAAACACTTCCCTCCTGGACCTTATTTAACCCTTTGACATATTTAAATGTTTCGATCATGTCCCCCCTTTTCCTTCTGTCCTCCAGACTATACAGATGGAGTTCATGAAGTCTTTCCTGATACGTTTTATGCTTAAGACCTTCCACCATTCTTGTAGCCCGTCTTTGGACCCGTTCAATTTTGTCAATATCTTTTTGTAGGTGAGGTCTCCAGAACTGGACACAGTACTCCAAATGTGGTCTCACCAGCACTCTATACAGCGGGATCACAATCTCCCTCTTCCTGCTTGTTATACCTCTAGCTAAGCTAAGATTGCAGATGTTGCCCCCACCTCGGTGGCTCTCGCTGCTAGAGAAAGTAGGTCGCTCTGCAAACTCAAGGAGAATGCAAATGAAAGAGTCCTGCAGAGAAGATTCAGATTTCTTGCCACATTCTGGAGCACATGTCTTACTGACCCCTCCACGTCCCCCAGGCCAGGAGATTGTCAGGGTTCCAGGTAACACCCCCCACCCCAATGAAAGAAAACTCCGAGGCTCAAAGTTCCTCAAAGTTCCAGAATACCTTTGGGACCGTCTTCTACCGCATGAATCCCAGCGGTCGATAAGGTCCCACAGAGTTGGCTTTTTCTGGGTCCTCTCGACTAAACAATGTCATCTGGCGGGCCCCAGGGGAAGAGCCTTCTCTGTGGTGGCCCCTGCCCTCTGGAATCAACTCCCCCCCAGAGATTAGAACTGCCTCCACCCTCCATGCCTTTCGTAAGTTATTGAAGACCCATCTATGTTGCCAGGTATCGGGTAATTGATAGATCCCCAGGCTATTATGGTTTATGAATGGTATGACTGAGTTTTTTATTTATTTTTATTTATTTATTTTGTCCAATACACAATGAGGGTTTTAGTGGGTATATATATATATATATATACACATAGTAAAATACATGATGAAGGTTATAGAGGAGATACTCATAGTAAAATATATCTAAGAAAGAATAGAGAAGAAGATATAATAATAGAACATAGCAATGAAAGAATAGAAGAAGAGATATAGGAATAGAAGAAAGGTATAGGAGATATGGGAGAACAATAGGACAGGGGATGGAAGGCACTCTAGTGCACTTGTACTCACCTCTTACTGACCTCTTAGGAATCTGGATAGGTCAACCGTAGATAATCTAAGGGTAAAGTGTTGGGGGTTTGGGGATGACACTAGTTGTATGGTTTTTAATGATATGGGGTTTAGATGTTTTTTAAATATTGGATTTGGATATTATTTATTACTGTTGTGAGCCGCTCCGAGTGTTTGGAGAGGGGTGGCATACAAATCTAATAAATTATTATTATTATTATTTTATTAGAGATGTCGTATCGGTACATCTGGGAAAACCCACATCTGAAAGCTTCCAGTTTCGCCCCTCCCACCCAAAAAAAGAAAGTCCAAGTCCCTCCCCCAGCACCCACAACTCCACCACATTAGGCAGGGGTTCCTCCTTATCGCTGTTAAACATAGAAACATAGAAGATTGACGGCAGAAAAAGAGCTCATGGTTCATCTAGTCTGCCCTTCTACTATTTCCTGTATTTTATCTTAGGATGGATATATGTTTATCCCAGGCATGTTTAAATTCAGTTAGTGTTGAATTTACCTACATAAATATACTGCTCAAATAATAATAATAAAGGGAACACTCAAAGAACACATCCTAAATCTGAATGAATGAAATATTCTCATTGAATACTTTGTTCTGTACAAAGTTGAATGTGCTGACAACAGCGTGTGAAATTGATTGTCAATCAGTGTTGGTTCCTAAGTGGACAGTTTGATTTCACAGAAGTGTGATTTACTTGGAGTCGTATTGTGTTGTTTAAGTGTTCCCTTTATTTTTTTGAGCAGTGTATTTTAAAATCCATTACTGTATTGCAGTGTTTCCCAACCTTGGCAACTTGAAAATATTTGGACTTCAACTCCCAGAATTCCCCAGCCAGCCAAGGCTGGGGAATTCTGGGAGTTGAAGTCCAGATATCTTCAAGTTGCCAAGGTTGGGAAACACTGCTGTATTGCATGATGCTCTTTCAAATACTTCTTTCTATCACTACTCCTTTCCTTGCTTATTAAATATTTCATCATGCTAAGAAAGAAATGCCACCTTTTGCTGTTTTGAATTTGGTATTTCTCTAGTCCAAACTAGTATGGAAGGCAGAATTTGTGAGCTTCCAGGGGTTGTCAAGATTTCACCATTCTTCAGTTTGTGTCTACACACTGTAAACCACCTCAACCCGGTGCTAATGTGACAAAAGTCTCTTTCTGGCTATCATAAACTCTTGTTTTGGGTTGTTGTTATCTTCATTCTACCATCTTAGCCAAGCAGACATACAATATGAGCAGTGTATATTTCCATAGAATAGAATAGAATAGAATTTTTATTGGCCAAGTGTGATTGGACACACAAGGAATTTGTCTTGGTGCAGATGCTCTCAACGTACATAAAATAAAATACGGTGGTACCTCAAGATACGAACCCCTCGTCTTACGAACAACTCAAGATACGAACCCGGGGTTCAGAAAAAATTTGCCTCTTCTTACGAACTTTTTTCGTGATAGGAACGCCAAACCCGAACTTCCGGGTTTGGCGTTCGGAGGCTGCTGGGAAGCCCCCCAGCCCGGCTGTCACCTTTTAAAACAGCCGCGCGGCTTTCCAGCAGCCTCCGAACGCCAAACCCGGAAGTTCGGGTTTGGCGTTCGTATCACGAAAAAAGTTCGTAAGAAGAGGCACATTTTTTCTGAACCGTTCGGAGGCTGCTGGGAAGCCGCACGGCTGTTTTAAAAGGTGACAGCCGGGCGGCGGGACTTTCCAGCAGCCTCCGAACGCCAAACGCGGAAGTTTGGGTTTGGCGTTTGGCTTCGGGAGACGGCTGGGAAGCCGCGCGGCTGTTTTAAAAGGTCACAGCTGGGCAGCAGCGATTTTTTTGCGGGTTTTTTTTTTGGTTGCACGGATTAATTGACTTTACATTGTTTCCTATGGGAAACAATGTTTCGTCTTACGAACCTTTCGTGTTACGAACCTCCCCCTGGAACCAATTAGGTTCGTATCTTGAGGTTCCACTGTATACATTTGTCAAGAATCATGTGGTACAACACTTAATGATTGTCATAGGGGTCAAATAAGCAATGAAGAAGCAATATTAATAAAAATCTTAGGATATACGCAACAAGTTACAGTCATACAGTCAACATGGGAGGAAATGGGTGAAAGGAATGATGAGAAAAACTAGTAGAATAGAAGTGCAGATTTAGTAAAAAGTCTGACAGTGTTGAGGGAATTATTTGTTTAGTAGAGTGATGGCGTTCGGAAAAAAACTGTTCTTGTGTCTAGTTGTCTTGGTGTGCAGTGCTCTGTAGCGACGTTTTGAGGGTAGGAGTTGAAACAATTTGTGTCCAGGATGTGAGGGGTCAGTAAATATTTTACCCGCCCTCTTTTTGACTCGTGCAGTCTACAGGTCCTCAATGGAAGGCAGGTTGGCAGCAATTGTTTACAGAATGATTTATAAGTGATTGCACCATTATGAAAGTAAATACGTACGTATGGAAATATTTGTGTGAATGCATGTTTGATTATTTGTCTGTCTTTTCTCTATTTTATGTATATATTTAATAAAGATTATTCTTTTTTAAAAAACAAGAGACCTTTTTGGGCATGCGTCGTGAGTGTGTAGGGATTTCATGCCTTCAAATTCAAGAGGTTGGTTTCTTTCTCCTTTTTTTTACATATGATCCCCCTGGTTATTTAGGGTTAAACTTTGAATTGGCATCCCGTACTTCTCTTTAATTTATTTCATTAATCTAAGGGAGATGCATTGGATAAATTCACCTTGGAATACAAGCTCAGCCATTTCCCCGCTTCCATCCTCAGCCGGATAGAGTAGCTTATCCTAAAGAGGAGATAGCCTTGCCAGGAATAAATTGCATGTGTATATCACACTCCGGTGTATTTTTATTGATTTCTCCTGAAAGGCTGGGTCATGAATTTTTCCTGGCCTCTGAATGGAGCTGCAAAGTTATACGTCAATTCTGAGCATTAGCCATAAATGTGGGAACTCATTTCTCCCCTCTGTTTACACAAAAATAAATAAAAAGTGATGGTGACTCACACACACACACACACACACTCACTCCTGGAGCCTGATATATGGGCCACGGCTTTGCTGATACAACGCCCCACAGTCAGCAAGTGTTAAAAGCTTTGTGTGCAATATCGTGACAGCCATTCGTTTCAATTGGACTCTCCCGGGGTTAATGCTTAGGTTCTCGCAGGCTGAAAGGAAGGATGGAAGAGAGAGAAGAGAAGTTATGGGATTGTGTTACTCTCTGGCTACAACTGGGTGGCTTTCCTGGACTCCAATCTCTGCCCAAAGCTGGAAAAAGTAGAAACATAGAAACATAGAAGACTGACGGCAGAAAAAGACCTTGTGGTCCATCTAGTCTGCCCTTATACTATTTCCTGTATTTTATCTTAGGATGGATCTATGTTTATCCCAGGCAGGTTTAAATTCAGTTCCTGTGGATTTACCAACCATGTCTGCTGGAGGTTTCTTCCAAGCATCTACTACCTCTTTCAGTCAAATAATATTTTCTCACGTTGCTTTTGATCTTTCCCCCAACTAACCTCAGATTGTGTCCCATTGTTCTTGGGTTCACTTTCCTATTGAAAACACTTCCCTCCTGAACCTTATTTAACCCTTTAACATTTTTAAATGTTTCGATCGTGTCCCCACTTTCCCTTCTGTCCTCCAGACTATACAGATTGAGTTCATGAAGTCTTTCCTGATACGTTTTATGCTTAAGACCTTCCACCATTTTTGTAGCCCGTCTTTGGACCCGTTCAATTTGATCCATCTCTTTTTGTAGGTGAGGTCTCCAGAACTGGACACAGTATTATTCCAAGTGGGGTCTCACCAGCGCTCTATACAGCGGGATCCCAATCTCCCTCTTCTTGCTTGTTATACCTCTAGCTATGCAGCCAAGCATTCTACTTGCTTTTCCTCCCGCCTGACTGTAGAAAAGTCTATTTGGACTGTGGAGTCCTTGTTGCACACTGTGAGCTTGGTGGTTCCCTTGCCGGCGTTTCATTGCCAAACTAGGTAATGTCATCAGTGTGGCTGGTGTTAAGTAGCTTGGTAATGAAACCTCTGCAAGAAAGGCACCAAGCTTAGCTTAGTGTCGTTGCGCAGCCACAAGACGCCTATGCTTGACTTTCCTTTAAGATGAGGCGTCTCCAAACTTGGCAACTTTAAGACTTGTGGACTTCAACTTCCAGAATTCCTCAGCCAGCATGAGCAATGATGATGATGATGATAAGATGATGATGATGATGATGATGTGCATGAGGATGAGGAGGATGAGGATGCTGATAATAATAATAATGAGGAGGAGGAGGAAGAAGAAGAATAAGACGAAGAATAAGACGAAGAATAAGACGAAGAATAAGACGAAGAGGAAGAAGAAGAAGAAGAAGAAGAAGAAGAAGAAGAAGAAGAAGAAGAAGAAGAAGAAGAAGAAGAAGAAGAAGAAGACAAGGAGGAGGAGGAGGAGGAGGAGGAGCAGCACAACAACAACAACAACAAGGGATCTTGGACTTCTAGTCCAACCCCCTGCTTAGGCAGGAAATGCTACACTATTTCAAACAGATGGTTATCCAACATCTTCTTAAAACCTTCCAGTGCTGGAATATTCACAACTTCTGGAGGCAAGCTGTTCCACTGGTTAATTGTTCTAACTGTCAGGAAATTTCTCCTTAGTTCTAAGCTGCTTCTCTTCTTGTTTAATTTCCACCCAGTACTTCTTGTCCTACCCTCAGGTGCTTTGGAGAATAGCTTGACTCCCTCTTCTTTGTGGCAACCCCTGAGATACTAGGAGACTGCTATCATGTCTCCCCTGGTCCTTCTCTTCATTAAACTAGCCAGGCCCAGTTCCTGCAACCGTTCTTCCTATGTTTTAGCCTCCGGACCCTTAATCCACTTGATTGTTCCTTCCAAGCCCATGTTACACCAACACTCCGCAATCTGCATTGGTTGCCGATCAGTTTCCGGTCACAATTCAAAGTGTTGGTTATGACCTATAAAGCCCTTCATGGCACCGGACCAGATTATCTCAGGGACCGCCTTCTGCTGCACGAATCCCAGCGACCAGTTAGGTCCCACAGAGTGGGTCTTCTCCGGGTCCCGTCAACTAAACAATGCCGCTTGGCGGGACCCAGGGGAAGAGCCTTCTCTGTGGCGGCCCCGGCCCTCTGGAACCAACTCCCCCCAGAGATTAGAATTGCCCCCACCCTCCTTGCCTTTCGTAAGCTGCTTAAAACCCACCTCTGCCGTCAGGCATGGGGGAACTGAGATACTCTTTTCCCCTAGGCCTTTACAATTTTATGCATGGTATGTCTGTATGTATGTTTGGTTTTTATATTAATGGGTTTTTAATCGTTTTTACTATTGGATTATTTTGTATACTGTTTTATTATTGTTGTTAGCCGCCCCGAGTCTCCGGAGAGGGGCGGCATACAAATGCAATAAATCAAATCAAATCAAATCAAATCAAGCACTAATACAGTATCGCATTTGGCATTTTCATGCTCAGAAAGCCGAGGTCGTCCAGCTCGTAATTGTCTAACACATTCCTAGCTAAGCGCAATTTCTCTTAGCCGCTCTTTACTTGTTTGTAGTGTAAAGCAATCTAGAGGGTGCCTGCTCAACAGCCAAAGCTAATTGCCTTGTAGGAACATGCGCAAGAAAGAAAAATATGGTTTCAAGAACACTCTTGACATTCTTGTTTGTCTTTCCACTGCCGGATCGGTTTCCTGGATCAAACCGCTCCTTCCAAGAGTAATTTGCTGCAAAACCTTTCCTGTGATTGGAACGGAGGGGGCAAGAAGCAGAGCTGCCAAGATATTTCTCCCTTTTCGGAAATGCATCAATAAGGCCACTTCTGCTGTGCCGATACAGATGAGGGCCTGGCACCATCCTCAGAGCAGCTGTGTGAGTGCCGCAGTGTTGTTGTGGGCCTTTTCTGCCTGAAGTTCTTCAGGGAAGACCCATTTGAATGTCCTGGAAAACTGCAACCACCTCCTCCACTACAACAACATGGATTTCACTGCCCGACTCCCCACTCCCTTCTAGCACTGATGAGGTTACCTAGTTGGGTAATGAAAAGTCTGCAAGAATAGAACTAAGTTCAGAGAGCACCAAGGACTCCACAGTTCTCCTCCTCCTCCTCTTCCACCTCTTCCTCTCCTTTCTCCTCTTCCTCCTCTCCTTCCTCACCTTCCTCTAATCTGAGGTGAGTTGGGGGAAAGATCAGAAGCAACATGAGAAAATATTATTTTACTGAAAGAGTCGTAGATGCTTGGAACAAACTTCCAGAAGACGTGGTTGGTAAATCCACAGGAACTGAATTGAAGCATGCCTGGGATAAACATAGATCCATCCTAAGATAAAATACAGGAAATAGTATAAGGGCAGACTAGATGGACCAGGAGGACTTTTCTGTCATCAATCTTCTATGTTTCTAGGAAGGAAGGAAGGAAGGAGGGAAGGAGGGAAGGAGGGAGGGAGGGAAGGAAGAAGGAAGGAAGGAAAAAGAGAGGATGGAGGAAGAGACAGAGGAAGGAAGAAAGAAAGAAATATTATAAGGGCAGACTAGATGGACCATGAGGTCTTTTCTGCCATCAATCTTCTATGTTTCTAGGCAGGAAGGAAAGAAGAAGGAAGGAAGAAGGAAGGAAGGAGAGAGGATGGAGGAAGAGAGAGGAAGAAAGAAAGAAATATTATAAGGGCAGATTAGATGGACCATGAGGTCTTTTTCTGCCGTCAATCTTCTCTGTTTCTCTGTTTCCTGCGTTCTTCCTAAGGTGTCGCTACCTTGCTGAGCGAGTGCCAACTCTTTCGAAATCCAGGTGATGGATGGAGGGATGGAGGAGGGGTGTGTGTTTGCCCTTCCCGGCAGGAAAGGGTTAATTTCCATGCCCAAACACAGCTGTACCCACTGAAGCTGAAGAGGAGCCGTGTGCGAAATGTAGCAACAAAGCCTCTCCACTTTCATAAGCTGCTTAATTAGGTGAATGTTAATGAGACGTTAATTACTGTTGTGCCAGCGCCTGCCTCTGAACGGAGATTGTGTTTTTCTTCAAACACACTGTCTTAATTATAAGTTGCATTTCATTTCGCCGGCTTCGCTTGCAATGCTATCGGGTGGCCGGGAGACATTCCGATATTTCGTGGGGTTTTTTTTCCCCTTTTCAAAGGGAGGTTTTGCCTGGGATGTGATCTCTGCAGAGATGGCTCTTCAAGGACTGGCGTGCTATTTTCAGAAGAACCGTGGTCTTATTGCACGCCGCAGGAGTCTTATGAATGTAGCTGCTGCTGGTGCTGTTTTTGTCGTTTCATTTCGTACTATTGCACCTTTGAGAAAACGCGTCCGGGTATATATATAAGTTCGTAAGTGGAGGTACCACTGTACTGTTTTATCCAAACGTGTCTTCCTTCATTTATCTGGTTTATTAAATTGCCACAATACATCCTGATATCTTATCTACTCTTCCTGCGTTACTCTGCTTATATATATAAGCAGAGTAACGCAGGAAGAGTAGATAAGATATCAGGATGTATTGTGGCAATTTAATAAACCAGATAAATGAAGGAAGACACATTTGGATAAAACAGTACAGTGGTACCTCCACTTACGAACTTAGTTCGTTCCGTGGCCAGGTTCCTAAGTAGAAAACTTTGTAAGAAGAAGCAATTTTTCCCATAGGAATCAATGCAAAAGCAAATAAGGCGTGCGATTGGGGAAACTACAGGGAGGGTGGAGGCCCTGTTTCCTCCCAGGAGATTCCAAGAGAGGCCCCACGGAGGCGTCTCCCTGCCTATTCTGGCCATGTTTCCTCCCAGGAGATTCCTAGAGAGGCCCCATAGAGGCTTCTCCCTGCCTTTTCCAGCCCTGTTTCCTCCCAGGAGATTCCTAGACAGGCCCCACATAGGATTCTCCCTGCCTTTTCTGGCCCTGTTTCCTCCCAAGAGATTCCTAGAGGGGCCCCACGGAGGCTTCTGCCTGCCTTTTCTGGCCCTGGTTCCTCCCACGATATTCCTAGAGAGGCCCCATGGAGGCTTCTGCCTGTCTTTCCATGCCATAGTTTCACCATCACTGTTATATATGGTTCTGTTATATGTTGTAAGCCACCCCGAGTCCTCGGAGATGGGCGGCATAAAAGTCTAAGTAGATAGATAGAT